>NW_024069240.1:0-58506 GCF_009389715.1 Phoenix dactylifera
GGCACATAGGGGAGTCGACTCGCGCATATTTTGGAGTCGACTCGAGGGTCGAGTCGACTCGCGACTTACTGGAGTCGACTCCGCGGTCGGGAATCCGATGTTTTAACCCTAATCGAAGGCGTTTAATCAACACTTCTATTCACCGCCTCCACTGTTCACAAACCCTAGAGCCGTCTCCGACCTCGTCTCCGACCTTGTCTAGGGCTTTTCCGTCGAGTTTTTTTTTTCCGTATTCCTCGTGTCCTTTCTCCCCTCTCTAGGTTTAGGATGCCTCGAAAAGTAGTTGTCCCGAGCCGGAAGAGGCCCCAACCCGCGAGCGGCACCGAGCGACGGTCAAAGGCTCGGAATGAACCCGTGAGGCCACAACCTCCGGTTCCTTCCCCGCCGAGGTCGGTTCCCTCGCGTCCGTTGCACCGGGAAGGCGGTCTCCACCGGGAGGTATGTCAACTTCGACTACCTCTCCCGAAAAGGCTTCACAATAGGGGATAGGTTAAGGGCCCAAGGGTTAGAGATGTTTTGCTCCCTAGATCTCCCTACTTACCCGGGGCTAGTTAGGGAGTTTTACGGGACAGTAGCCAGGGTTCATGGTGGGATACATGGAACCGTAGCGGGTGTCCCTTTATTTATTTCAGAGGATTTTATTGCCCAAATCCTTCACTTCCCCAAGTAGGGGTGTTTTCCACTCACCCGGCCGATAGGACTGAGGCCCTTACGGCCATATTAGGGAGTCCACCCCAGTCCCACTAGATGAGGTGTCCGCTAGTCAGCTTTCAGTTGAAATGCGGCTCCTCCTGAGTATTATATCTAGGACCCTCTTTCCCAAGACCGGCCGCTTTGACTTTGTATCCGAGAGGGACTAGCCCTAATGTACTATATTCTCCAAGGTACCCCAATTAACTTCCCTAAGCTGATCTACAAATACCTATGTGAGCCACTAGACAAACCTAGGCTCACCCTTCCATATGGGATGTTGTATACCCTGATTTTTAGGGAATCCGAGGTCCCCATTCCTGAGGGGGAACCCTCTCGCGCACTGCGATACACAAATCGCATGGGTGAGGGAACCCTTCACAGGATGGGATTTGATAAGGTTGAGGGGGTCTGGGTCAGGAAATCATCCTCTTCCACACCTACTACTCGACACTCCCCCATCCCTAATCATGATTCTGACTTTCCCACCTATCCTCCACCTCAGCACCATCCACTTCAGCCGGACCCTCCTCTTCAGCACCTCCTACTCAGCCACTAGAGGTCCGGATCTCTCCTGAGCAGCTCCGGGAGCTGCGGCAGGAGATCGTGCGGGATCTTCGGGACGACCTACTGAGAGAGCTCCGAGGTCCAGCCACTGCCCCCTCTTCTGCATTGGTTCCCTCATTGTCAGCCGTGACCGAGATGACGGCTCATCTGAGGGAAGAGATTTACAACGTCAGAAGCCTTATACAAGCCCAGTTCTCAAATATGAGTGATGTCACAAGCAACACAAGAAAGATGCGAGATGACATCCGACACGACTTGGGCAGCCAGAGTCAGGGGGCCGAGCGTTTGGCGAATGTGTTGATCTCCAAGTTGGATACCCTTCAGGATTGTTTGACTGAGCTCTCCTCGATCCACAGTAGGGCCACCTCGGCGATCATCACGCAGCTAGGGAACGTCACCGATGGGGTCAGTCTACTTATGGAACAATCAAGACTGAGCAAGGGAGCCACATCCTCCTCAAAGAAGCCCTAGCTTGCTTTTTCATGTTGACATGTACTTAATGCTTTACTCTTTGTATCTATAAGAGTACCTACATATACAATCAATACAATGAGTAGACAATTTTCTTCAATACTATGCAAATTTAATCTCTAATTGCTTGTGTGATGTGCTTTCTTCCTTTTTGCTATGATGACAAAAAGGGGGAGAAAATATAATGAATAGACATGTAAAGGGAATCAATGAAAATCAATAAAAAGCAAAACTTTTAAAACACACAATAATTTGCTCTTAGTGGATTCGATACCTCGAGGCTCATTATCTCTCTGTTGGGGCTCCTAACGGAGTAATCTCCAGAATCTATTCAAGTGATATTCGGAGATTAGTTGAATCATACTCAAGAACAAATTGGCAGATTTTCTCTCTAAAAACCGAAAATTTAAGTTCAAAAGCTTCAATACACTAAAAGAAATTTCAGAGAATCAAAACAAAGTTGAATGCATGTGTTGAGGGGGAGAATCTGAATCTTTAAGTAAGCAAACTCATTAAATATATATAAGCCAAACAATTGATTGCATGACATGAAGGCTTATATAATTCCAAATGAAAGGGGGAGCTTTAACTTCAAAATTTACTGTTTCACACCTTTCAGTTTTGGATAAATTAAAATAACTAGACACTTGAATTCATTTTAAAATTGTACTATAAATCTCCTTATTTGTTGAGCAATTCACTTTACATATACTCAATGTTTTGTCATCATCAAAAAGGGGAAGATTGTGGAGTGATTGATTATAACCCTATTTGATTTTGATGAGCTCAAAGCATTTGAGTATATCTTATGTTTACTAATGAATTCAATCTAGTGTTTCAGTAAAATTCTTGTAAATTTATGGTTAAGTGTCTCTAGATTTGGTTCAAGACATTTTGGATAAGTTAAGAAGTCAATTTGAACCAAAGTCTGAGACTCGAGTCGACTCCGGAAGATTACGAGTCGACTCCAAGCATATCAGAAGCACTGGCACAGGCTCGAGTCGACTCCTGTACATTATGAGTCGACTCCGACTGAGAACAGACAGACGAACAGAAAGATCCAACTCAAAACTGTCAACGAGTCGACTCCTGAAGAACGCGAGTCGACTCCGATACTGCCGAGTCGACTCCAGGGTAGTACGAGTCGACTCCAGGGAGTTATAGACAAAAAGACAGAGAAGTTATTTTGGACCTTGAGAGCCGAGTCGACTTCTGAGAAACTCGAGTCGACTCCGATGGTTGGCAGGTCGACTCCAAAGGAAGCGAGAGTCGACTCCCAGTGTGATACAAGGCAAAAGTCAGAGAGCAACTTTCGGACACTGAGAGCCGAGTCGACTCCCGCAAAGTCCGAGTCGACTCCAAGACAGCGCGACCCCAAAAAGACAGAAGACAGTATTTTCGTCTCTGAGAGGCGAGTCGACTCCAAGACAGTTCGAGTCGACTCCAAGACAGCGCTACCCCAAAAAGACAGAAGACTGTTCTTCGGATACTGAGAGCCGAGTCGACTTCGAAACAGTTCGAGTCGACTCCAGGACGGCACGAGTCAAAAGACAGAAGATCGGAAGTTCGGACTCTGAAAGCCGAGTCGACTTCCAGAATTTCCGAGTCAACTCGAGTGAGCAAACTTGAAAAATGCATCCCTGGTTTCCTAACGTCGAGTCGTCTCCAAAAGTGCCAGGTCAGCTCCAGACTTTGGGGAGTCGACTCCGGATTAAGTCGAGTCGACTCCCAGTCGAGAAGCACTTTAATTAAAATCCAGAACAGTTGCCAAGCCGTCTCTAGAAAAGCACGAGTCGACTCTTGTAGCAGCCGAGTCGACTCCAGATCGCGCGAGTCGACTCCGATCCCAACGAAAACATTGTCAGGATGTGCAGAATGTGCAGAACGGCTAGGAGATTGTGTCTAACGGCTAGTTTCCGTGGGGAATGGCTTAAATAGCCACAGAGAACTGTAGCAAGGTAGAGAAGTGACATTCCATTCAAAGAAAACAAAGAATCTTCACCTACCAAAGGATTTCAAAGGAAAAGAAGGAAGAGGGGCATTAAACTCCATCCAACCAACTCTTCCCAGCATTAAAGAAGTCTCCTTCAGTCATCAAGTCTTCGAGACACTCAAGAGGAGACCCCGAGTTCGAGAAGCCCTCCTCTACATCTTCATAAATTTGTTTGAGGGCTCTTAACTTCTCTCTTATTTATATCACTGAATATCTGCTTGTTAAGAAGCTTTATTTTTTTTTCTGTTAGCTTTGTTCAAACCATTTGTTCCTTACTTGATTCAATCAGGGGATTGAATCAAGGGTGTAAAGGTTTGTTGGTGAGCCTAGGTTGAAACCAACGGTGTAAGGGTTTGATTGTGATCCCGGGAAAACAATCGGGTGGTTCTAGTCGGTGAGCCTGGGAAAACCGACCGAGTTCGTTGTGATCTCGTAAAACAACAAGTTAGGTTGTGAGCTTGTAAAACAACCGGCTGTAATCCAAGGGGTTATAGTGAATTTCCAAGTGAGGCTTGGGGAGTGGACGTAGGAGCAAGGGATAGCTCCGAACCACTATAAATTTCCTTGTGTTTGTGATTGCTTTGTTGTCTCTTACTTTCATTTCATTCACTGCACATAGCATCTAATTAATTCACTTACAAAAAGTATTAATTAGTTATTCACAAACCTTTTAATTGCAATAATTATTTTAAAACCCAATTCACACCCCTCTTGGGTTGTCTATCTGGGCAACAAGTACCTTCTTAAATCTAGTTGCACAAAGATTTATCAGGTTAAAAAGTTTCTGAAATTCTCTCTAGATTAGACAGCTCCTAATCTCCCCTTCAGATTAAGCTTGAGCTTACCAGTTAAGTGATCCAGTAACCAGTGACCAGGAAAGTCCCAGGGTGTGTGGTGGTGCCAGAAGGGATACACCGATACCACAATACTCGTAACAGTTCTCACTGTTGTAAAACTTTTCTAGACATCACCAATTACTAAATTCTCACTGGAGTGGCTTTCAGCCGCTTCTTTCCAAGAGCCTAATTGAGCTCGAAAATTCTAAGGCCAACGTCTAATTGATTTTAATTTAATTTGGCTTAGAATATGTATGCAAGGTGGTAATTTTTGGGCTAAGGACAGGTAATGACTTTCCGACCTTATCTTTTTAATGGATTTTGCCCTTAAATTATTTTATGCAAATGCTTAATACTAAATGCAGCAAATATTCAATGATTTTTTTTTTAAGTTTATGGAATGTCATTAGGTTGTACTGATTAAATGAGCAAAAAAAAAATTTATTTAATTTTTAAATTTTATATTTTTTAAAAAAAATTTTTATAGAGGAATAACTTGAATGTAAACTAAAACTAATCCTTATGCGTCAGTCAATCTCCGAATGCCCGTTGAATAAGCTCTAAAGATTGCTCTGTGAGAAGCCCCAATAGAGGTATGATAACCTCGAAGAATTGCACCCTATCAATTACTAGCAAAAATAATAATTTTTTTTTATATATTTTTTGATTTAATTAATTTTTTTAACTTCTTTATTTTAAATTTCAAATTTCAAATTTTTTACTTTTTTTTAGAAAAAAACTTTAAATTTCAAATTTCAAATTTCAGAATTTAATAACTATGAAATTATTAACTAAAAATAATCAAAATAAGAAAAATTAATAAAATAAAAACTTACTACTGGAGTGCGTTCACTCCGGGAATCCAAAATTCGATTTGATCTTCGTGATCGTTCTTGCTTCTCGATTTGCCTTCCCGGCAACGGCGCCAAAATTTTGTTGTCTGATTCCTGTTTACCTAAAAATATGCTAAACAGATCGTTGTTAGAACCGACAAACAAAGTTTAAATTAATTTTACTCTTACCTGTTCTGCCCGAAGAATAGTGGTTGTAAGAGGTCGATTTACAGGGAGGCGATTGGAGTTGCATAAAAATCAAAATGTTCACTCGGATTCGAAATCGATGTTTGAATAACAAAAGAAAAACATTACTTTGGAGATGTTTGAATGATTCTCTGGGCTACCAGAGAATGTTTTCTACTTGAAATTGGCAAAAAGACAGGTATTTAAATTCGGAAAGCATTTATATATTTAACTAATCAAAGAAAAGCTTTGGCATAAATAAAAATGGATGAAAACAAGAAGATTGAAGCGAACACAAATTGCATAAAGGAAGATTTAATGTATTGCATAAAAAGAAAAATTACAAAAGTTGAAGAACGGAACTTAAAAATAACAGAAATTAAAAACAATAGAAATTAAAGCTTTAGCGTAAATTGGATGAAAACAGTGCTAGGAAAATTGCAGACTGGAATATAGATTGCATAAAATAAATTTATGGATTGCATAAAAGGTCAAGTGCTTACAAGAGTAAAAAAAAGAAAAAATATAAAAACAAGGAACAAGTAATCCTTCACGGTGGAACACTAAAAGAAACAATAAAATATATGCTTTTTTTTTCTTTCTTTCTTCTCCAAAAGAAACAGAGCTCTCCCCTGCTCTTTGGCTCAACACCCAGCCGACTCCTCCTCTTTCTTGGACCCGCCAACCACCACCCTCCCCCCTGTTTCTTGGCCCAACCGACCTCCACACTCTCATCGAGAGCTCCCCTTTCTTGGACCCGCCGGCCACCACCCCCTCCCTGTTTCACAGCCGAGAGCCCCTTCTTATAGATCGCCCGAGCCTTGAAGCCGGCGATGGATCCCTGATGGAGTAACAGTCACGGGTTTTGGGGGATTTGCCAGGACACGGAGCGGACGCGGGAGCTTGATCCGTGGAGGGGGTGATTCAATCCGGAAGGGGGAAGCGGGGATTTCTCGGAGGAAGGCGTGGAAGCTGGATGCGGACGGATGGCTGCTGTGACCGGAAGAAGAGGAGATGGGAGGCTGAGACGGCGCCTTGATCACAGCACGGGATCACTGGGCGGATTGCGGAGTAGGGGATCACTGGGCGGATTGCGGAGTAGGGGGTCGGATCCCGACTGCGAGTCGACTCCACTGAGTCGCGAGTCGACTCGACCTCGAGTCGACTCCAGAATATGCGCGACTCGACTCTCCTTATGCGCCTGTAGACCTCGAGTCGACTCCCGACTATATGAGAGTCGACTCCCCCTCTGCTGCCATCTTTGCGAGTCGACTCCCGCAAATGCGCGAGTCGACTCCCCCTTAGGAGCCGACTCTGAAACTTACTCGAGTCGTCTCTAACTTTGGCACGCACTTAAAAATCATGTTATGTTCGTGCCGAATGAGGAAAAATCACTAAATTATGATCTGATTTGATGATCATTGAAAAGAAACTCTATTTTAACCATAATCTAATCATCAAAATCAACGAATCTAGTGGAAACTACCACTAGGATGGATCAATCACTCCTAATCCCCTCCTAAGCACACTAAACCTCTCTTCACTTAGGGGTTTTGTAAAAATGTCTGCTAATTGATCATCAGTACAAACAAATTGTAGTGTCCCATCACCATTCAGTACATGATCTCTTATGAAGTGATGTCTTATCTCAATGTGTTTAGTTCTTGAATGCTGAATTGGATTTTTAGTTAGATTAATGGCACTTGTATTACCACAGTTAATAGGTATTTTATCTTGTTTAATGCCATAATCTTCTAATTGTTGTTTGATCCACAAGATTTGAGCACAACAACTCCCGGCTGCAACATATTCAGCTTCAGCAGTAGATAATGCAACCGAGTTTTGTTTCTTGCTAAACCATGAGATTAGGTTTTCTCCTAGAAATTGACAAGACCCGCTGGTACTTTTTCTATCAAGCTTACATCCAGCGAAGTCTGAATCTGTGTATCCTATTAAGTTTAGGCTAGATTCTTTAGAGTACCATAACCCTATATTCTTAGTTCCTATTAAGTATTTAAAAATTCTCTTAACTGCAACTAGATGTGATTCCTTAGGATTAGCCTGATATCTAGCACACATGCAGACACTAAACATAATATCAGGTCTACTTGCAGTAAGATACAATAAAGATCCTATCATACCTCTATACAGTTTCTGATCTACAGATTTACCTGATTCATCTTGGTCTAATTTGCATGATGAGCTCATGGGGGTGCTGATTGACTTGTTTCCCTCGATATCAAACTTCTTGAGCATCTCCTTGATATATTTGGCTTGATTGATAAAGATGCCTCCTTCAGACTGTTTGATTTGAAGCCCGAGGAAGTAGTTCAGCTCTCCCATCATGCTCATCTCAAATTCACTCTGCATCAAATCAGCAAATTCTTCGCAGAGGCAATTGTTAGTAGCACCGAAAATGATATCATCAACATAAATCTGTACTAGTAGCATATCTTGGTTTTCCTTTTTCAGAAATAGTGTTGTATCTACATTACCCCTAGAGAACTCATGTTCTAGTAGGAATTTGCTAAGCCTCTCATACCATGCTCTAGGTGCTTGTTTTAAACCATAAAGTGCTTTGTTCAGTTTATATACATGATTAGGGTATTGATGATTTTCAAAACCAGGAGGTTGTTCTACATATACCTCCTCATTTATATACCCATTTAAAAATGCACTTTTTACATCCATTTGAAATAGTTTGAAATCCTTAGAGCATGCATATGCTAATAATAATCTAATATCCTCAAGTCTAGCTACAGGAGCAAAGGTTTCATCAAAATCTATACCTTCTTCTTGATTATAACCCTTTGCTACTAGTCTAGCCTTATTCCCTATAACAATTCCATTTTCATCAAGTTTATTTTTATAAATCCATTTAGTACCTATAATCGGATATTCAGAAGGTCTCTCTACTAGATTCCATACCTTGTTTCTAGTAAATTGGTTTAATTCTTCTTGCATTGCATTTATCCAATTTACATCATTTTCGGCTTCTTCTATATGTTTGGGCTCAAAGTGTGAGACGAAAGCTAGATGGTTATTTAAATTCCTAAGAGATGCTCTAGTCCTAACCGGTTGAGATGGATCATCTAGAATTAGTTCCTTAGGATGCCCGTGAGCATACCTCCAAGCTTTAGTTAGCCCATGATTCACAATAGCCTCTTGGCTTGATGATGCTCCTTCAATCAATTTTTGATTATCATCTTGTAATGTCATCTCATCTATCTTTTCTTCAAGAATTTCAGCATCATCATCAAAGTTAACTTTCTTACTAGAGGAGATGTCACTAGAATCATCAAATACAACATGTATAGATTCTTCTATAACTAAGGTTCTTTTATTAAAGACTCTATAGGCTTTACTAGTTGTAGAGTAACCTAAGAATATTCCCTCATCAGATTTAGAGTCAAATTTACCTAGATTATCTTTCCCATTATTATGAACAAAACACCTACATCCAAAAACATGAAAGTAATTAACTTTTGGTTTTCTATTTTTCCAAAGTTCATAAGGTGTTTTCTTTATGATGGGTCTCAATAGAACTCTATTTAATATATGACAAGAAGTATTAATGGCTTCTCCCCAAAAGTACTTAGGGAGGTTACTTTCACATAACATAGTTCTAGCCATTTCCTCTAGAGTTCTATTTTTCCTCTCCACAACTCCATTTTGTTGTGGTGTCCTAGGTGCAGAAAAATTATGGGTTATCCCCTTTTTACTACAAAACTCATCAAATGACTGATTTTCGAATTCGGTACCATGGTCACTTCTAATGGCTATTACTGAAGTATCTCTAGCATTAGTTACTTCCTTATGAAACTTTTTAAATACTGAAAAAGCTTGATCTTTATGTGCTAAGAACATAACCCAAGTGTATCTAGAATAGTCATCTACAATAACTAGACCATATTTATTTCCACCTAGGCTAGTGGTTCTAGTTGGTCCGAATAGGTCCATGTGCAATAATTCTAGAGATCTAGATGTAGAGACACATTTTATGGATTTAAATGAGTTCCTAGATTATTTGCCAAATTGACATGCTTCACATATTTTGTTCTTCTCAAATTTTAATTTTGGCAAACCTATCACGGAATCTCTTTTAACTAGTTTAGTTATTGTGTCCATGCTTGCATGACCTAACTTACGGTGCCATAACCAGCTAGCATCATTATCCTTAGTTTCATTAACAACTAGACATTGGTTATGTTTGGCAAGATTTTCAAGGTCTATAACATACACATTCCCACGTCTAATTCCTTTAAAAACTAAACTATTGTCATTAGGGTTTGTTATAATGCATAGTGATGGTTTAAACATAACATCATACCCTTTATCACATAATTGACTAATGCTTAATAAGTTATGCTTAAGACCATCAACATATCTAACATTATCAATAAAAGTAGAAGGGGTAATTTGAACTTTACCAATACCAATGATGTGACCTTGGTTGTTGTCTCCAAAAGTCACAGCACCTCCCTTCTTAGCTTCAAGGGTGAAAAATTGATCCTTGTCACCCGTCATGTGTCTTGAGCAGCCACTATCCAAATACCAGCAGTTTTTGTTGACCTTGGCTGCAAGACACTCCTACACAAGCAAATCATATCATCTTAGGTACCCAAGTTTTCTTGGGTCCTTCATGGTTAGTCAAGTTGGTTCCTTTTGGAGCCCATACCCTTTTAATTTTCCTTTTTGTTTTATCTTTCCTAAAATTACACACATTTGCTTTATGACCTATAGTTCCACAACAAAAGCAGGTTATTTTCTTAGTTTTACTTTCCCCAGCTTTAACAAAGAAGTTACTAAGAAGTTTTTGTTTATTTCTTGGTTTATATCCTAAACCCGCTTTATTAAATACTGCTCGTTGACTATTTAGTATCATATTTAACTTTTCAGAACTATATGTAAATTTTTCAACCAAAGGTTTGTATTTGTTAAGTTCTTTAGTTAGTGTTTGATTTTCTACTTTTAGATCATTTAGTTCTTTTGTGAGATCCTTGTTTAAGATTTGTTTATGGTTTTTAAGTTCTGAAAATTCCTTAGTTAGTTCTTCGTTATCTTTACTTAAGGTGTTAGTTTTCTTAATTAAGAGTTGGTTGCTTGTCTTAAGTTCTAGATTTTCTATGGTGATACAGTCCTTATCCTTAACTAGTTTATCGCATTTAAGTATGTATGATTGTTTAGCTATTTTTAGTTCTTTATTCTTAAGATTTATGGCCTTATATTCTATCATTAATTCATTAAATGCATCATAAAGTTCATCAAAAGAAAAATCGAGATGTGATTCAGATGTTACCTCATTTTCATTGGCCATGAAGCACAAATTGGCCTTTTCTTCTTGTTCTTCATCCGATGATGAAGATGATGCGCCGGAGTCCGATAAGGTGGTGACGAGGGCTTTCTTCTTCTTGTACTTGTTGCCCTTCTTTAGTAAGGGACACTCAGCTCTGATGTGTCCCGGTTTTTTACACTCATAGCAGCCAATCCCCTCATTTTTCCTTTCCTTACCTTTGTCCTTGCGGTAGGAATTTGAGGGGCCTCTCCTTTGATGATAGGACTTCTTGTGGTTGATGAATTTTCTGAATTTGCGCACAAGAAGAGCCTCACCATCATCTTCCTCATGTTCTTCTTCTTCACTACTGCTACTGCAAGACAAGTCCTTGTTAGATGAAGTAGATTTAAGAGCTATTACCTTTTTCTTATGGGAGGACTCTTCCTCGTTGTGTTGCTTCATGGTTAGCTCGTGCGTCATTAGGGATCCAAGAAGCTCCTCAAGTGGTAACTTGTTCGAGTCCTTGGCTTCTTGGATTGCCGTCACTTTAGCTTTCCATGACCTTGGTAGACAACGAAGGATTTTCCTGACAAGCTCACTGTTAGTATAGTTCTTGCCAAGGCTTTTTAGGCCATTGACAATGTCAGTAAACCTAGTGAACATGCATGTGATTGTTTCATTAGAATCCATTTTAAATAGTTCATACTTATGAACCAAAATATTTATTTTGGATTCTTTGACTTGATTCGTGCCCTCATGGGTCACTTCAAGTCTGTCCCAAATCTCTTTTGCAGAATTGCAAGTTGAGACCCTATTGAATTCATTTCTATCTAAGGCACAATAAAGCACATTCATAGCTTTAGAGTTTAGTTGTGCCTTTCTCATGTCATGTTCATCCCAATCCTTTTCTCGTTTGGGTACCGTGACACCCTCTACATATATGGATGGGATGTATGGCCCATTTACTACAATGGTCCACATCTCATAGTCTTGGGCTTGGATGAATATTCTCATCCTAGCCTTCCAATATGAGTAGTCGGATCCATTAAAGAATGGGGGTCTTTGGGTGGACTGACCCTCAATGTGGGAAGATCCAAATGGGGTTGTCATTTCGATCTTTTACTCTTGGGTGGAAGAGTTTAGGCTCTGATACCACTTGTTGCCCAGATAGACAACCCAAGAGGGGGGGGGGTGAATTGGGTTTTAAAATAATCTTACAATTTAAAACGATGTGGATGACTAATTAAAGCTATTGCAAGTTGTTCGATTAATTGCTATGTGCTGTGAGTGATATGAGAGTAAGAGAAAGAGAGACAATCAATCACAAACACCAAGTTTTATAGTGGTTCGGAGCTAACCCTTGCTCCTACGTCCACTCCCCAAGTCTCACTTGGGAATTCACTATAACCCCTTGGATTACAGCCGGTTGTTTTCCAAGCTCACAACCAAACTTGTTGTTTTACGAGCTCACAACGAACTCGGTCGGTTTTCCCAGGCTCACCGACTAGAACCAACCCCGATTGTTTTCCCGGGATCACAATCGAATCCTTACACGTTGGTTTTACACTCGGCTCACCAACCAACCTCTATACCCTTGATTCAATCCCCCGATTGAACCAAGCAAAGACAATGTGTAGATGAAAAGAACAAACAGAAAAATACAGCTTCTCAAAAGCAGATAAATGGCAATATGAACAATAACGAAGTTAAGAGCCCTCAAACGCTTTTAAGTTGGAGAAGAGGAAGGGCTTCTTGAACTTCGGGTCTCCTCTTGAATGTGTAGTCGACTTGAATGCAGGAGGAGGCTCTTTCAATGTTGGGAAGAAGTAGGTGGATGCAGTTAATGCTGCTCTTCCCTCTTTTTCGTTGAAGAACAAGTTGCAGAGATTGAAAGCTTGATTACTTGGAGTGGAATGGTTGTTCTCTGCTTTGCTACAGTCCTCTGTGGCTATTTAAACCAACCCCCACGGAAACTAGCCGTTAGAGAGCTTTTTCTGCCCGTTCTGCACACTCTGTACACCCTGACAATGTGTCCGTTGGTGGGTTGGAGTCGACTCGCGCGATCAGGAGTCGACTCGGCTGTAGCGGGAGTCGACTCATGCTTTTCTGGAGTCGACTCATGCTTTTCTGGAGTCGACTCGGCAACTGTTTCGGATTTGAATTAAAGTAGCCTCTTAGACTGGGAGTCGACTCGTCTTGACCTGGAGTCGACTCGCCAACTTCTGAAGCTGACTTGGCTTTCTCGGAGTTGGCTCATCCCATGGAGTCCGTGGATCTATTTTTGAATTTGGTCCACTCGAGTCGACTCGACAATCCTGGGAGTCGACTCGGCGCTCAGAGCCCGAACTCTCTATCTTCTGTCTTTTGCCTCGTCCAGTCTTGGAGTCGACTCGAACTTCTCCGGAGTCGACTCGGCTCTCAGTTTCCGAAACACTGTCTTCTATCTTTTTGATGTAGAGCTGCCTTGGAGTCGACTCTAGCTGTCTGGGAGTCGACTCGAATCTCAGAGACAGTAAATTGGTCTTCTATCTTCTTTGTGGTCGCGGAGTCTCGGAGTCGACTCGCGTATTGCGGGAGTCGACTCGAATCTCAGAGTTCAAAAAACGTTCTCTGACTTTTTTCTTGTGTTTCTCTGAGAGTCGACTCTCACTTTCTTTGAAGTCGACTTGCCAACCATCGGAGTCGACTCGCGTTCCACTGGAGTCGACTCGAATCTCAGACCCGAAAACTGCTCTCTGACTTTTCTGCCTGTGGCTCCTTGGAGTCGACTCTTGCTACCCTGGAGTCGACTCAGTGAACATCGGAGTCGACTCGCGCACTTCAGGAGTCGACTCGCTGACAGGTTTTGAGTTGATGCTTTCTGTTCGTCTGTCTGTTCTAAGTCGGAGTCGACTCGTACTTATCCGGAGTCGACTCGAGCCCGTGCCAGTGAACTTGATACGCTTGGAGTCGACTCGTGATACTCTGGAGTCGACTCGAGTCTCAGACTTTGGTTCAGGCTGACTTCTTAACTTATCCAAAATATTATGAACTAAGTCTAGAGACACTTAGACAAGATTTTCACTGAAACACTTAATTGAATTCATTAGTAAACAAGAGATATACTCAAATGCTTTGAGCTCATCAAAATCAAATAGGGTTTTAATCAATCACTCCACAATCTCCCCCTTTTTAATGATGACAAAACATTGAGTATATGTAAAGTGAATTGCTCAATAAACAATGAAATAAAATCCATAATTGAATTCAAATGTCTGGTAATTCAATTTATCCAAGCTTGAAAGGAGTGAAACAATAAATTTCGGAGTTAAAGCTCCCCCTTTCATTTGGAATTATATAAGCCTTCATATTATACAATCAATTGTTTGGCTTATATATCTTTAATGATTTAGCTTGATTAATATTCAGATTCTCCCCCTCAACATATGCATTTTACTATGTTTTGATTCTCTGAATTTCCTTTTAATGCTTTGAAGTTTTTGAACTGAATTTTTTGTTTTTAGAGGGAAAATCTGTCAATTTGTTCTTGAGTAGGATTCAGCTAATCTCCGAATATCCCTTGAATAGATTCTGGAGATTACTCCATTAGGAGCCCCAAAAGAGAGATAATGAGCCTCGAGGTACCAAATCCACTTAGAACAAATTTTGTGTGTTTTAACAGTTTTTTTTTTATTTTCATTGATTCCTTTTACATATTTTATACTATACATATTTCTCCCCCTTTTTGTCATCGTATCAAAAAGAAGGTAAGCACACACAATCAATGGCACAACCAATCAATCATCAAATGGCACAGAATTGAAGAAAATATGGCTACTCATTGTATTGATTTGCATGTAAATACATTTGAGAGTACAAAAAATAAGGCAAAACAATACAGTCAAAACAAAACACAAAAAGTAGCTATGGTCTCCTCGAGGATGTAGCTCCTCCTCTCGAAGATGTATCTCCTCCTCTCGAGGACGTGGCTCCTCCTCTCGAGGATGTATCTCCTCCTCTTGAGGACGTGGCTCCTCCTCTCGAGGATGTAGCTCCTCCTCTCAATCTACTCTGCTCCATGAGGAGTGTGACTGCATCTGTAACATGCCCGAGCTGAGTGATAATGGACGAAGTGGCTCTGCTATGTGTAGTAGAGAGCTCAGTCACCGACGTCTGAAGTGCGTCCAGCTTGTCGATGAGCATATTCGACAAGCGCTCGGCCCCCTCGGTAGTGGTGTGCATGTCACGACCGATGTCCTCCCTCATCTGTCGAGTGGTGCTCGTGACCTCACTCATGCTATGAAACTGGGCCTGGAGCAAAGTCCTCATGTTGTAGATCTCTTCCCGCACATGAGCCGTCATGTCAGTCACGGCCGTCAGGAAAGGGACCAACGCTGAAGATGGAGCGGGAGAGGGAGCAGGCACCGAACCTCGGAGCTCCCGAAGCAACTCATCCCTCAGATCTCGGACTATCTCCTGCCGCAGCTCCCGGAGCTGCTCAGGAGCGATGCGGACCTCCATGGATGGTGGAGCCGAGGAGGAGGGTCCGGCGGAGGTGGTAGGAGCAGAAGTGGATGGAAAGTCCGGTAAGTCAGGATAGTCAGAATCTGGCTCAGGACTAGGGGAGTGTCTGGTGGTCTGTGTGGTGATGGAGGACTTCCTAACCCATGTCCCCTCTATCTTCCGAAACCCCATCCTGTGTAGGGTCCCTGCACGCGTGCGATCAGTCCATCGTAATGCGCGAAAGGGTTCCCCCTCTGGGATAGGAATCTCGTACTCCCTAAATAACAAGGTGAAGACCATACCGTAGGGCAAAGTGAGCCTAGGTCTGTCTAGTGGCTCACACATGTATCGATATATGAGTTTGGGAAAGTTGATTGGGGTGTCATGAAGCATGTAGAACATGAGAGCTAGGTCTCTCTCAGATACAAAGTCAAATCTCCCGGTCTTAGGGAAGATGGACCTAGACAATATACTTAGGAGGATCCGCATCTCAATCGGAAGTGAGCTAGCGGATACCTCGTCTAAGGGTGACTGGGGTGGATGCCCTAGAACGGCCGTAAGGGCCTCAACCCTGTCCTCGGGATGTGTGGGAGCCACCCCTACTAGTGGAAGGTGGAGGATGTGGGCAATAAGATCCTCCGTAATGAACAGAGGGACACCGGCTACCGTGCCCTCGATACCCCCATCTCCCCGACGGACGGTACCGTAAAACTCTCTAATGAGCCCTGGATATGTGGGGAGATCTAAGGTGAGAAAGTACTCTAAGCCCTGGGCCCTAAGTCTATCACTTATAGTGAACCCTTCCCGGGAGAGATAGTCGAGGTCGACATATCTCCCAGTGGTGACGGCCTTCCCGGCTAATGGCCTCGCGGGAACCGCCCTTGACGGGGAACGAGCCGGAGGTTGTGGCCTCGCGGGATCGTGCCGAGCCTTGGAGCGCCTCTCGGGACCGGCCTTGGGTCGGGTCCTCTTCCGGACTACGGTTTTACGCGGCATAATGACCTAGAACGGGATGAAAACCTAAAGGATGGTGAAAGGTCGACGGAGAAGGCTTGGGAACGACCGGGGACGACCTAGGAAGGGAGGAAAACCCTAAGGGACGGTGAAAAATCGACGGGAAAAGGCCTTTGGGACGACCTAGGAGTCGGCTCTAGGGCTTGTGAACAGTGGCGGCTGAGAAAGAAGTGTTTTCGAAACGACAAAGTTAGGGTTAAGAAGTCGGATCCCGACTGCGAGTCGACTCCACTGAGTCGCGAGTCGACTCGACCTCGAGTCGACTTCAGAATATGCGCGACTCGACTCTCCTTATGCGCCTGTAGACCTCGAGTCGACTCCCGACTATATGAGAGTCGACTCCCCCTCTGCTGCCATCTTTGCGAGTCGACTCCCGCAAATGCGCGAGTCGACTCCCCCTTAGGAGCCGACTCTGAAACATACTCGAGTCGTCTCTAACTTTGGCACGCACCTAAAAATCATGTTATGTTCGTGCCGAATGAGGGAAAATCACTAAATTATGATCTGATTTGATGATCATTGAAAAGAAACTCTATTTTAACCACAATCTAATCATCAAAATCAACGAATCTAGTGGAAACTACCACTAGGATGGATCAATCACTCCTAATCCCCTCCTAAGCACACTAAACCTCTCTTCACTTAGGGGTTTTGTAAAAATGTCTGCTAATTGATCATCAGTACAAACAAATTGTAGTGTCCCATCACCATTCAGTACATGATCTCTTATGAAGTGATGTCTTATCTCAATGTGTTTAGTTCTTGAATGCTGAATTGGATTTTTAGTTAGATTAATGGCACTTGTATTATCACAGTTAATAGGTATTTTATCTTGTTTAATGCCATAATCTTCTAATTGTTGTTTGATCCACAAGATTTGAGCACAACAACTTCCGGCTGCAACATATTCAGCTTCAGCAGTAGATAATGCAACCGAGTTTTGTTTCTTGCTAAACCATGAGATTAGGTTTTCTCCTAGAAATTGACAAGACCCGCTGGTACTTTTTCTATCAAGCTTACATCCAGCGAAGTCTGAATCTGTGTATCCTATTAAGTTTAGGCTAGATTCTTTAGAGTACCATAACCCTATATTCTTAGTTCCTATTAAGTATTTAAAAATTCTCTTAACTGCAACTAGATGTGATTTCTTAGGATTAGCCTGATATCTAGCACACATGCAGACACTAAACATAATATCAGGTCTACTTGCAGTAAGATACAATAAAGATCCTATCATACCTCTATACAGTTTCTGATCTACAGATTTACCTGATTCATCTTGGTCTAATTTGCATGATGAGCTCATGGGGGTGCTGATTGACTTGTTTCCCTCGATATCAAACTTCTTGAGCATCTCCTTGATATATTTGGCTTGATTGATAAAGATGCCTCCTTCAGACTGTTTGATTTGAAGCCCGAGGAAGTAGTTCAGCTCTCCCATCATGCTCATCTCAAATTCACTCTGCATCAAATCAGCAAATTCTTCACAGAGGCGATTGTTAGTAGCACCGAAAATGATATCATCAACATAAATCTGTACTAGTAGCATATCTTGGTTTTCCTTTTTCAGAAATAGTGTTGTATCTACATTACCCCTAGAGAACTCATGTTCTAGTAGGAATTTGCTAAGCCTCTCATACCATGCTCTAGGTGCTTGTTTTAAACCATAAAGTGCTTTGTTCAGTTTATATACATGATTAGGGTATTGATGATTTTCAAAACCAGGAGGTTGTTCTACATATACCTCCTCATTTATATACCCATTTAAAAATGCACTTTTTACATCCATTTGAAATAGTTTGAAATCCTTAGAGCATGCATATGCTAATAATAATCTAATATCCTCAAGTCTAGCTACAGGAGCAAAGGTTTCATCAAAATCTATACCTTCTTCTTGATTATAACCCTTTGCTACTAGTCTAGCCTTATTCCTTATAACAATTCCATTTTCATCAAGTTTATTTTTATAAATCCATTTAGTACCTATAATCGGATATTCAGAAGGTCTCTCTACTAGATTCCATACCTTGTTTCTAGTAAATTGGTTTAATTCTTCTTGCATTGCATTTATCCAATTTACATCATTTTCGGCTTCTTCTATATGTTTGGGCTCAAAGTGTGAGACGAAAGCTAGATGGTTATTTAAATTCCTAAGAGATGCTCTAGTCCTAACCGGTTGAGATGGATCATCTAGAATTAGTTCCTTAGGATGCTCGTGAGCATACCTCCAAGCTTTAGTTAGCCCATGATTCACAATAGCCTCTTGGCTTGATGATGCTCCTTCAATCAATTTTTGATTATCATCTTGTAATGTCATCTCATCTATCTTTTCTTCAAGAATTTCAGCATCATCATTAAAGTTAACTTTCTTACTAGAGGAGATGTCACTAGAATCATCAAATACAACATGTATAGATTCTTCTATAACTAAGGTTCTTTTATTAAAGACTCTATAGGCTTTACTAGTTGTAGAGTAACCTAAGAATATTCCCTCATCAGATTTAGAGTCAAATTTACCTAGATTATCTTTTCCATTATTATGAACAAAACACCTACATCCAAAAACATGAAAGTAATTAACTTTTGGTTTTCTGTTTTTCCAAAGTTCATAAGGTGTTTTCTTTATGATGGGTCTCAATAGAACTCTATTTAATATATGACAAGAAGTATTAATGGCTTCTCCCCAAAAGTACTTAGGGAGGTTACTTTCACATAACATAGTTCTAGCCATTTCCTCTAGAGTTCTATTTTTCCTCTCCACAACTCCATTTTGTTGTGGTGTCCTAGGTGCAGAAAAATTATGGGTTACCCTCTTTTTACTACAAAACTCATCAAATGACTGATTTTCGAATTCGGTACCATGGTCACTTCTAATGGCTATTACTGAAGTATCTCTAGCATTAGTTACTTCCTTATGAAACTTTTTAAATACTGAAAAAGCTTGATCTTTATGTGCTAAGAACATAACCCAAGTGTAACTAGAATAGTCATCTACAATAACTAGACCATATTTATTTCCACCTAGGCTAGTGGTTCTAGTTGGTCCGAATAGGTCCATGTGTAATAATTCTAGAGGTCTAGATGTAGAGACACATTTTATGGATTTAAATGAGTTCCTAGATTGTTTGCCAAATTGACATGCTTCACATATTTTGTTCTTCTCAAATTTTAATTTTGGCAAACCTATCACGGAATCTCTTTTAACTAGTTTAGTTATTGTGTCCATGCTTGCATGACCTAACTTACGGTGCCATAACCAGCTAGCATCATTATCCTTAGTTTCATTAACAACTAGACATTGGTTATGTTTGGCAAGATTTTCAAGGTCTATAACATACACATTCCCACGTCTAATTCCTTTAAAAACTAAACTATTGTCATTAGGGTTTGTTATAATGCATAGTGATGGTTTAAACATAACATCATACCCTTTATCACATAATTGACTAATGCTTAATAAGTTATGCTTAAGACCATCAACATATCTAACATTATCAATAAAAGTAGAAGGGGTAATTTGAACTTTACCAATACCAATGATGTGACCTTGGTTGTTGTCTCCAAAAGTCACAGCACCTCCCTTCTTAGCTTCAAGGGTGAAAAATTGATCCTTGTCACCCGTCATGTGTCTTGAGCAGCCACTATCCAAATACCAGCAGTTTTTGTTGACCTTGGCTGCAAGACACTCCTACACAAGCAAATCATATCATCTTAGGTACCCAAGTTTTCTTGGGTCCTTCATGGTTAGTCAAATTGGTTCCTTTTGGAACCCATACCCTTTTAATTTTCCTTTTTGTTTTATCTTTCCTAAAATTACACACATTTGCTTTATGACCTATAGTTCCACAACAAAAGCAGGTTATTTTCTTAGTTTTACTTTCCCCAGCTTTAACAAAGAAGTTACTAAGAAGTTTTTGTTTATTTCTTGGTTTATATCCTAAACCCGCTTTATTAAATACTGCTCGTTGACTATTTAGTATCATATTTAACTTTTCAGAACTATATGTAAATTTTTCAACCAAAGGTTTGTATTTGTTAAGTTCTTTAGTTAGTATTTGATTTTCTACTTTTAGATCATTTAGTTCTTTTGTGAGATCCTTGTTTAAGATTTGTTTATGGTTTTTAAGTTCTGAAAATTCCTTAGTTAGTTCTTCGTTATCTTTACTTAAGGTGTTAGTTTTCTTAATTAAGAGTTGGTTGCTTGTCTTAAGTTCTAGATTTTCTATGGTGATACAGTCCTTATCCTTAACTAGTTTATCGCATTTAAGTATGTATGATTGTTTAGCTATTTTTAGTTCTTTATTCTTAAGATTTATGGCCTTATATTCTATCATTAATTCATTAAATGCATCATAAAGTTCATCAAAAGAAAAATCGAGATGTGATTCAGATGTTACCTCATTTTCATTGGCCATGAAGCACAAATTGGCCTTTTCTTCTTGTTCTTCATCCGATGATGAAGATGATGCGCCGGAGTCCGATAAGGTGGTGACGAGGGCTTTCTTCTTCTTGTACTTGTTGCCTTCTTTAGTAAGGGACACTCAGCTCTGATGTGTCCCGGTTTTTTACACTCATAGCAGCCAATCCCCTCATTTTTCCTTTCCTTACCTTTGTCCTTGCGGTAGGAATTTGAGGGGCCTCTCCTTTGATGATAGGACTTCTTGTGGTTGATGAATTTTCTGAATTTGCGCACAAGAAGAGCCTCACCATCATCTTCCTCATGTTCTTCTTCTTCACTACTGCTACTGCAAGACAAGTCCTTGTTAGATGAAGTAGATTTAAGAGCTATTACCTTTTTCTTATGGGAGGACTCTTCCTCGTTGTGTTGCTTCATGGTTAGCTCGTGCGTCATTAGGGATCCAAGAAGCTCCTCAAGTGGTAACTTGTTCGAGTCCTTGGCTTTTTGGATTGCCGTCACTTTAGCTTTCCATGTCCTTGGTAGACAACGAAGGATTTTCCTGACAAGCTCACTGTTAGTATAGTTCTTGCCAAGGCTTTTTAGGCCATTGACAATGTCAGTAAACCTAGTGAACATGCATGTGATTGTTTCATTAGAATCCATTTTAAATAGTTCATACTTATGAACCAAAATATTTATTTTGGATTCTTTGACTTGATTCGTGCCCTCATGGGTCACTTCAAGTCTGTCCCAAATCTCTTTTGCAGAATTGCAAGTTGAGACCCTATTGAATTCATTTCTATCTAAGGCACAATAAAGCACATTCATAGCTTTAGAGTTTAGTTGTGCCTTTCTCATGTCATGTTCATCCCAATCCTTTTCTCGTTTGGGTACCGTGACACCCTCTACATATATGGATGGGATGTATGGCCCATTTACTACAATGGTCCACATCTCATAGTCTTGGGCTTGGATGAATATTCTCATCCTAGCCTTCCAATATGAGTAGTCGGATCCATTAAAGAATGGGGGTCTTTGGGTGGACTGACCCTCAATATGGGAAGATCCAAATGAGGTTGTCATTTCGATCTTTTACTCTTGGGTGGAAGAGTTTAGGCTCTGATACCACTTGTTGCTCAGATAGACAACCCAAGAGGGGGGGGGGATGAATTGGATTTTAAAATAATCTTACAATTTAAAACGATGTGGATGACTAATTAAAGCTATTGCAAGTTGTTCGATTAATTGCTATGTGCTGTGAGTGATATGAGAGTAAGAGAAAGAGAGACAATCAATCACAAACACCAAGTTTTATAGTGGTTCGGAGCTAACCCTTGCTCCTACGTCCACTCCCCAAGTCTCACTTGGGAATTCACTATAACCCCTTGGATTACAGCCGGTTGTTTTCCAAGCTCACAACCAAACTTGTTGTTTTACGAGCTCACAACGAACTCGGTCGGTTTTCCCAGGCTCGCCGACTAGAACCAACTCCGATTGTTTTCCCGGGATCACAATCGAACCCTTACACGTTGGTTTTACACTCGGCTCACCAACCAACCTCTATACCCTTGATTCAATCCCCCGATTGAACCAAGCAAAGACAATGTGTAGATGAAAAGAACAAACAGAAAAATACAGCTTCTCAAAAGCAGATAAATGGCAATATGAACAATAACGAAGTTAAGATCCCTCAAACGCTTTTAAGTTGGAGAAGAGGAAGGGCTTCTTGAACTTCGGGTCTCCTCTTGAATGTGTAATCGACTTGAATGCAGGAGGAGGCTCTTTCAATGTTGGGAAGAAGTAGGTGGATGCAGTTAATGCTGCTCTTTCCTCTTTTTCGTTGAAGAACAAGTTGCAGAGATTGAAAGCTTGATTACTTGGAGTGGAATGGTTGTTCTCTGCTTTGCTACAGTCCTCTGTGGCTATTTAAACCAACCCCCATGGAAACTAGCCGTTAGAGAGCTTTTTCTGCCCGTTCTGCACACTCTGTACACCCTGACAATGTGTCCGTTGGTGGGTTGGAGTCGACTCGCGCGATCAGGAGTCGACTCGGCTGTAGCGGGAGTCGACTCATGCTTTTCTGGAGTCGACTCGGCAACTGTTTCGGATTTGAATTAAAGTAGCCTCTTAGACTGGGAGTCGACTCGTCTTGACCTGGAGTCGACTCGCCAACTTCTGGAGCTGACTTGGCTTTCTCGGAGTCGGCTCATCCCATGGAGTCCGTGGATCTATTTTTGAATTTGGTCCACTCGAGTCGACTCGACAATCCTGGGAGTCGACTCGGCGCTCAGAGCCCGAACTCCCTATCTTCTGTCTTTTGCCTCGTCCAGTCTTGGAGTCGACTCGAACTTCCCCGGAGTCAACTCGGCTCTCAGTTTCCGAAACACTGTCTTCTGTCTTTTTGATGTAGAGCTGCCTTGGAGTCGACTCTAGCTGTCTGGGAGTCGACTCGAATCTCAGAGACAGTAAATTGGTCTTCTGTCTTCTTTGTGGTCGCGGAGTCTCGGAGTCGACTCGCGTATTGCGGGAGTCGACTCGAATCTCAGAGTTCGAAAAACGTTCTCTGACTTTTTTCTTGTGTTCCTCTGAGAGTCGACTCTCACTTTCTTTGAAGTCGACTTGCCAACCATCGGAGTCGACTCGCGTTCCACTGGAGTCGACTCGAATCTCAGACCCGAAAACTGCTCTCTGACTTTTCTGCCTGTGGCTCCTTGGAGTCGACTCTTGCTACCCTGGAGTCGACTCGGTGAACATCGGAGTCGACTCGCGCACTTCAGGAGTCGACTCGCTGACAGGTTTTGAGTTGATGCTTTCTGTTCGTCTGTCTGTTCTAAGTCGGAGTCGACTCGTACTTATCTGGAGTCAACTCGAGCCCGTGCCAGTGAACTTGATACGCTTGGAGTCGACTCGTGATACTCTGGAGTCGACTCGAGTCTCAGACTTTGGTTCAGGCTGACTTCTTAACTTATCCAAAATATTATGAACTAAGTCTAGAGATACTTAGACAAGATTTTCACTGAAACACTTAATTGAATTCATTAGTAAACAAGAGATATACTCAAATGCTTTGAGCTCATCAAAATCAAATAGGGTTTTAATCAATCACTCCACATAATGTATGCAGGTCAAGTCAAATTCATTAATTTCATTCCCCTCTCAAATTTTGATTCAACCATTCATCCCAGCTTCCCTGCATTCACGACATACATTTAAAACCAAATATGGACCGAATTCCCTGCTTCTCCGTGATTCTCTTCCTCCTTAAATCTTTCGCTCCCATGTCCAAAGAACAAAACAAGCCCACACTCCAGCCATGTTCCCAGCCAAATAGGATTAATTCCATCTTCCCAGCCAAACCACATTAAAATCTTCAAACAAGCTCAGCCCCTGTTCCACGTTATCCTTCCCAGCAAAACAATATCATTTCCAACGTCTTCCCATTCTCCAGCATCCGCGGTTGATCCCATGTGAAGTCTCGAATCCCGCCCCACGGACGAAGCTCACGCGTGCATGGCCTCCGCAGCCCACATCCTCTCCGTGATCTTCTCTCCTTCCGTTCGCGTTGGCCTCTTCCGGATCACTCCCAAACGGCATCAGCTCTCATCAAGCGGAACAGAGATTTTCTTCCGGATGAACTCCAATCCTAGCAAATCAAATCAAGCATCCTTCCGATGGCTTTCTTCCATTATTCACGGGATGAATACCAGCAGCTCGCCCACGCTTGTTCCAGCTTTCCGTGAGCCAATCCACATCTTTCCCAGCTCCTTTCAAAGCATCTCCGAACATCCCAGATCTCCTCCGCGTCCGAGAATTCCGTGGATAGCATTTAGATTAGCTCTATCTCTAGCTTTTCCTCCTTCCACAGATGACTCCCAGCTTCATCCCCTGTTTTCCAGCTATGCCGAGCATCACGGAAGAGTTCTTTTTTTCCGTTCCCAAGCTTTATTCTTCCGGATTCCTCTCAGCCAAAGCCCCTGCATCCCAAACCGACCAATCCCAACTAGATTCACATCTCCGTGTTATCAACCGTATCCACCGATTCTAAGCTTCAACAACGTCTTCCCCTGTTCCGAGATCCTCCTTATCCCACGGATCAACCATCAGCGATGCATGCCAACGTCTGATTCCTCCCGAACCAAGCCAACCACAGCATCTTCCGAATCTCCTATTCCCATTGAATCAAGACTCATCTGTTCCCAAGCCATCTAGAAACAAGTCTAGATTAGTATCTAAACTTCCCCTCCATTCCGTGTTCATCTTCCACATCATCCCGTTCCTTCCGGGTCCAACAAACAGGGCTCTGTTTCAGAACAGAGCTAAGATCCTCCACGTCTTTCGCAGTCCAAACATCTCCTCCGGATCAGCTTCATCCCGAATTCCATGGATTAACAGCATTCCCTCTGTTCGTAAGATCAGCATCCACGGCACTATCCTTCCAAACCAAGTCTTCATCCCGTTATGATCCCCTTCTTCATTCAAATCCCAGCAAATCTCAGCATCCGTGGGTGAACTTGTGTATCCTTATCTCAGTTCTTCCGCTCCCAGCTACCCACCTACCACCCTTATCCCTTGCTTCAATGGATCAGAACTGCAACAGTCCGCGGATCAAGCTTCCCAACCATCTGCCTCTTCCCAACGCTCGAATCAAATCTTCTACGCGTCGTCCGCTGCCGTGGAACAGAAGCCGTTCCTCCATCCTCATCTTTTCACTGGGGAAGCTTATCCTCCGGATGCTAACAGAGGATAGGAAAGCTATAAAAGGAATGGAGTTCTCTTCTCTGGGATTCATTCTTCTCTTCCGTTCCATTCTTCTGCCCCCATCAAGCTTGGAGTGAGCCGAATCCCATGAAGTCAAGAGAGAGATTATTTTTGGGTATTCTGGGAATGATTTCCCAGAAGAACTGAGAGGGAGCCGTTTTCAGTAAAAGCTACACCGTAAGGAGACATCGGAGAGATGGAGGTAGCCATGATGGGAGCCCGCTGCTGTGCTGCTACTGCCGTCCACCACTGCATGGAAGCCTAAGCTCTTCTCTAGGGCCGGATGCAGCCCTAACAAAGGGACACGGGTTTCATATTTTATTTTATATTCTTAGAGTTGTATGAACTTATTGTTTTTAATGAATATCTTCTTTTATTTCATGTTTAATTTCTGTGATTTTAAATGTGAAGTGTATACAACTGTTCTTCATGATCACTAAGTAAATATAAGACAGTCCATGCTTAGGGAAGATGCGATGTGCTGCCACCTTAGATTAGAGTAGACATTTCATGCCAACTGAAGATGGACTATGCCTAAATTACTTTTGTGAATTTCTATTTAAATGCTTATTAGGCTTGTAGCCAATTTGCATGTTAATCCAAGAATAGATTAAAATATAAATAATCCTTGTTCCAATGTTAGTGGTGAATTCCTTGCCCTAGATCCCCTCAAACTGATAATATTTTAATTGCATTTTTAATTAAATTTTTTAGTTTAATTTTCTTCACAAACTCTTCCTTTTAAATTTTTTTTTATTTTTAAGAAAACAACTGTACCCCAATCTCTGTGAATCGATACCCGTAATCACTATCCTACCAGATACGTGCTATTGCATAGTCTTTAAAGTTGACTATCAATTTTTGGCGTCGTTGCCGGGGATTGCTAGCATAGTTGTTTTTCTTTTCATAAATTTTTTTTTTTAAAAAATAAAAATAAAATAAAAATAATAATAATATATATATATCTAAAATAAAATAAAAATATTTTCTATTTTTGTTATTTTACTTATCCCCTTTTTCTCTCTTACTAATTTTTGGTTTTTCTTTTTGTATGATTTGATCAGGAATCGAAGAGAGCATCTGGGACAATCAAAAAGGAAACTGCTGGAAAAGGAAGGCTGTAGAGGTTTGCTTTAAAATAAAAAAAAAATTGCTAGAGAAATTTCCTTTGGTAACATCTGAACTTTTCTTATTTAAATTGATTCCCAATTAGCCTGAAATATTGTGGTGATTGTTTGATTTTAATTTCAGTAAAAGTGTGAATGCATGCTTGATACACATACACCAATTAATCCGTACATAGTTAGGGCAATCACCCCAACAAGATAAGAACTGGATTTCATCACCAGATTCTTGCCCAAATTAGGTGAACCAATTCGCACATAGCTATCACTTTAATTAAAATCAATTAGACGTTGGCCCCTAGGGACATTCGAGCTCAATAGGACGAAGATCACCGAAAGTTGCACCAATTTCGCTCTATGGCTCAGTTGATGTCTAGGCAAGCTTTGTCCCAAGGAAGACAGTTCATCTGTTCGAGGCAAGTGGTTTTTAAGTGGGACCTTTGCAACGCATCGTGACCCCCCACTTACCTGGGAGCTTACCTGGTCAACTCAGTTCATTAGACCGGATTGGAGGCTTAGGTGCCCTTTTCAAACCAGTTAGGAGCTGTCTAGTGATTTTAGGGCAAACATAAGGATTTGAAGTCTTTTTCTTTTAATGCATGCTTGACCGCACTTGACTGATTAGAAAAGCATTAGTGTATGCTAGGGTGTCGTTCCAGATCTTCTGAATTAGTACCTTTTGATTCTAAAATAGAGCGTTCTATTAGGGCCCTTCGAGCCGAAATCCGTATCTATAGAACCATAGGATCGACACCACTTGTCGAGATGGCTGAAGAGCAACCCAAACTGTTAAAGAAGTACTTCACTCCTTCCATTTATACCTCTCCATCTTGTATTCGACTACCTGATACCACGGCTGCTGTGCAGTTTGAAATTAAGTCTAGTGTCATCCAAATGCTTCTCTCTTTTTATGGACTTAATAATGAAGACCCATATAAACATTTGGATGAGTTCCTTGAGATCTGCACTACTGTCAAAATTCAGAACTTCACTGATGATGCTCTGAAACTTAGGCTGTTTCCTTTTTCCCTTAAGGATAGAGCTAAACAATGGCTCCATTCATTAGAAGCCAATTCTATTCTCTCTTGGGCTCAAATGCAACATGAATTTCTAAAGAAATATTTTCCCATAGGAAGAACAAACCAATTTAGGCGTGCTATCATGAGCTTCTCCCAATCTGATGGGGAAGAATTTCATGAAACTTAGGAAAAATTTAGACATTTACTCCGAAAATGCCCGCATCATCAAATACCCAAATGGCAACTAGTGCAATGCTTTTATGACGGGTTGTCTGAACGAAATCGTCAAATGGTTGATGCTTCTTGCGGGGGAACTTTCATGCTTAAGAGTGAGCATGAGGCATGGCAGTTGTTTGAAAATCTCAATGAAAATTCTCTCCACCATGCCTCCTCCGCTCATCAAGCACCCCCGAGTTCTCAAAGAAAAGGAACCATATATGAAGTTAGCCAGTTCATAGGTCTATCTGACAAAGTAGATGGACTATCCCGCAAGTTGGACCAGCTGATGTCTAAAGAACAGCTCCCAAACTTTTCCCAAGCACAAGTGTGTGCTCTCTGTTCTAGTCCATCTCATACTGTTTTTGAGTTCTCTTCGGTAGCACAATTCTCTGAATTTGTGCAAGAACAAGTGAATGCTGCCCAAGCACAGTCCCGATCGGGTAATGATCCGTATTCTAATACTTATAACCCGGGATGGTGCAACCATCCGAATTTCTCTTGGAAGCAGCAGACTCCCAATACTTCCCAACCTTATTCCCAAAACTTTCAACCATTCCAGAATGTTCATCCGAACCGTCCTCCTACTCACTATTCACAATTTCAACATGTCACTCCTCCAGCACCCCAAAGAGATATGGCTTTTGAACAAAAAGTTTTGACTGCCCTCCAAGGACTCGAAGCCAATACACAATTGTTGCACTCCCATACCCAGTCTATTGCCAAATTAGAAACCCAGCTAGGGCAGCTAGCGAGTGCACTAAATAAAAGAGAGGAAGGCAAGCTTCCAAGCCAACCAGTGAGTAACCCAAGAGGGCAGTACATGGCTCAAGAGACTCACCTGAATGATGTTCACCATGAACAAGCTAATGCCATGACTACCTTAAGAAGCGGACGCGTAGTGGACAATAAGGTTGGAGAAAAAGAACATAAGGAAAATGATGATAGGAGTATGACTATGCCTAAAGCGATCCCAAACTCCTCTAGGTCGCCATCGAACCCAGTATCGACCACACCTTTTACACCGAAGGCCCCTTTTTCTCAATGTCTGAAAGCACCTTCTCCCTTTGGCATGAAAGGAACTTCATTAGAAGAAATAATGGAGGTATTCAAACAAGTCAAAATCAACCTCCCTCTCCTTGATGCCATAAAATAAGTTCCATCGTATGCCAAATTTCTCAAAGACCTTTGTACCCAGAAACGAAAAATCTAGGACACATGTGCCTAAAAAGGTCTTCCTAACTGAACAAGTGAGCTCCATCCTCCAACACAAAACCCCTCCTAAGTTCAAGGATCCTGGTGCACCTACCATCTCTTGTGTGGTAGGAGACAATTCGATTGATCGTGCACTATTAGATTTAGGGGCAAGTGTTAATCTTCTTCCTTATTCAGTTTATGAGAAGTTCGGATTAGGTGAACTAAAGCCTACTTCGGTGTCCCTACAATTGGCTGATCGATCTGTCAAAATACCACGAGGAGCAATTGAAGATGTCCTAGTCAAGGTAGATAAATTTTATTTTTCAGTTGATTTTATCGTCCTTGATATGAAACCTGTGCCGAACCTTAAGAAATAGATCCCTATGATTCTCGGTCGTCCCTTCCTAGCTACAGCCAATGCATGTGTTAACTGTAGAACTGGGGTGATGGATATATCTTTTGGAAACATGAAAGTTAAACTAAATGTATTCCATACCTCTGATCAACCTGCAAGGAAAGATGAGTGCTTCCTAGTTGACAAAATAGATGATCTTGTAGAAGAAGCCCTTTCCTATATTCTGGCAGATGACCCTTTGGAAGCACGTTTAGCCCATTTCGACATTGATAATTTTGATTTAAACAAGACCATAGAAGACGTCAATGTCCTACTTGACAATCCGTCTCCCACAAATTCTCATCCTTGGCGTATCCGATATGAACCTCTTCCTACCCTTTCTAGTACGCCACAGTGCCCTTCCATCGAGTCCCCTCCCAAACTTGAGCTAAAGCCACTTCCGGTAACCCTTAAGTATGCTTTTCTAGGACCCGAAGATACCCTACCTGTAATCATCGCAGCTGATCTGTCTGACAAAAAGGAGAGTCAACTTTTGAGTGTACTCGGAGAACACAAACATGCAATTGGATGGTCCGTAACTGATCTGAAGGGGATTGACCCATCCATTTGCATGCATCGCATTCACCTAGAAGAAGATGCAAAACCAACCCGTGAAATGCAAAGGAGACTCAATCCAAACATGAAAGAGGTAGTCAAGAAAGAAGTAGTAAAGTTGCTAGATGCCGGAATCATTTACCCTATCTCTGATAGCAACTGGGTGAGTCCGACTCAAGTAGTACCAAAGAAGTCGGGCATTACTGTGGTTGAAAATGCAGAAGGAGAGTTGATGCCCACACGCACGACCACTAGCTGGCGTGTTTGCATTGACTATAGGAAGTTAAACTCCATGACTAGGAAGGACCATTTTCCTTTACCCTTTATTGACCAAATATTGGAAAGGTTAGCCGTTCAGGGTTTCTACTGTTTCTTAGATGGTTATTCTGGATATAACCAAGTGGCCGTGTATCCCGATGATCAAAAGAAAACCACTTTCACATGTCCATTTGGAACATTTGCGTATAGAAGAATGTCATTTGGACTCTGCAATGCACCCGCAACATTTCAACGATGCATGATGGCAATTTTTTCTGACATGGTAGAAAATTTTTTGGAAGTATTCATGGATGAGTTTTCAGTTTTTGGCCCCTCATTTGATGATTGTCTCAGTAATTTAGCCCTGGTTCTGAAAAGATGTAAGGAGACCAATCTAGTGCTGAGTTGGGAAAAGAGCCATTTCATGGTTCAAGAGGGTATAGTCTTGGGACACATTGTGTCCAAAAGGGGTATTGAGGTAGATAAAGCAAAAGTTGATCTTATTTCTAATCTTCCTCCATCCAAATCTGTGAAACAAATCTGTTCTTTTCTTGGCCATGCTGGTTTTTACCGTCGTTTTATTAAAGACTTCAGCAAAATCTCTAGACCCTTGTGCAATCTCCTTGCCAAGGATACACCCTTTGTCTTTGATGAAGCATGTAAAGAGGCCTTTGAGAAACTCCGATCTAAGTTTTCTACAGCACCTGTCATACAACCTCCCAATTGGACCCTTCCATTTGAACTCATGTGTGATGCTTCTGACTATGCCATTGGGGCGGTTTTAGGGCAACGGCTAGATAAGCTACCTCATGTAATCTACTATGCTAGTAAGACACTCTCGGATGCACAATTGAATTACACCACTATCGAGAAAGAATTACTAGCTGTAGTGTTTGCCTTGGATAAGTTTCAATCCTATCTCTTAGGATCCAAGATTATTGTATTCACTGATCATTCTGCTCTTCGGTACCTCCTTTCAAAGAAGGACACCAAGCCTCGCCTAATTCGATGGATCCTGTTGTTACAGGAATTTAATCTAGAAATTCGTGATAAGAAAGGTACCATAAATGTTGTAGCAGACAATTTGTCTAGAATCCTTCTCGAGCCTCCTCATAACATTTCACCACTCCATGATTCCTTTCCAGATGAACAATTGTTTGAGGTACAACAAGTAAGAACACCATGGTTTGCCAACATAGTGAACTATCTTGCCATAGGACAAATTCCCAATCATTGGTCCAAACAGGACAAGGATCGATTCTTTTCGCAAGTTAAGTTCTACTTTTGGGATGACCCCCAATCTATTTAACTACTGCCCAGATCAAGTAATCCGTCGATGTGTGCCTGAATGTGAATTTCAGAGTATTCTTGACTTTTGTCATACCCAAGCCTGCGGAGGACATTTCGGGGGTAGAAAAACTGCAGCTAAAGTCTTACAAAGTGGATTCTATTGGCCCTCCTTATTCAAAGATGCTCACAACTTTTGTCGGACTTGTGAGCGATGCCAGCAAATGGGTACAATCACCCGTAGAGATATGATGCCACTCAACCCCATTTTAATTATAGAAATTTTTGATGTCTGGGGTATTGACTTCATGGGTCCCTTTCCGCGTTCTTTTGGTTTTGAGTACATTCTTGTCGGGGTAGATTATGTCTCAAAGTGGGTAGAAGCTGTTGCCACTAGGACTAATGATCATAAGGTTGTGGTTAAGTTCTTACAAACAAACATATTTAGTCGCTTTGGCACACCCCGAGCTATCATTAGTGAAGGGAGATCACATTTCTGCAACCGGTCTTTTGAAGCTTTGGTTCGCAAGCATTCAATCACCCACAAAGTTGCCACCCCATACCATCCCCAAACAAGTGGGCAAGTCAAAGTTTCCAATAGGGAGATAAAACATATCTTAGAAAAAACAATACGCCCTGATAGAAAAGATTGGTCTCAAAGGTTAAACGATTCTCTCTAGGCTTATCGTACTGCCTATAAGACTCCTATTGGCATGTCTCCTTATCGACTGATTTTTGGAAAAGCTTGCCACCTACCGGTAGAACTTGAGCATAGAGTTTTTTGGGCCATTAAAAAGTTTAACTTTGATATGGCAGCAGCTGGTTCTAACCGAAAACTTCAACTCAACGAGCTTGAAGAGTTACGCAATGAGGCATATGAAAATGCCAAAATATACAAGGCAAGGACTAAGGCTTTTCATGACAAATCCATTAACCGTAAGTCTTTCGAGCCTAATCAAAAAGTTTGGCTATTCAATTCTAAATTGCGTCTCTTCCCTGGTAAACTTCGCTCTAGGTGGGTTGGTCCCTTTTTAGTTAGAAAGGTTTTTCCTCATGGTGCGGTAGAAATTCAAGACATCAATGATGGTCGTATCATGAACGTCAATGGTCAAAGATTGAAACCTTACATAGAGTGTGTTGCAGATGGACAGTTGATTAAATCCCTTGATTTGATGGATCCTATTTATCGAGATAATTAAGGATGCACTGCGTCTGGCTGAAGACGTTAAACTTAACGCTTGTTGGGAGGCAACCCAATTTTCGTAGGTCATTTTTGCATTGCATTTTCTTAGCAGGAGTCCTCATATTACTGATGCAGCTAAGGTAACATGCTTCTATAATCCATATGCATCATATTTTCATCCCAAATAAAAAAATATAAAAAAAAATAAAAATCATAATATAATATCTCAACAAAAAAAAAAAACATTGAGGACAATGTCTGATCTAGGTTGGGGGTATAGGATTCGAATTTTTTAAAGAAATTTTTCACATTTTTAAATAAGTTTATTTTTTTTAAAAAAAACTAATTTCTATGTCTTAGTGCTGAAATGATAAATACACAAAGTATATAAAATCTAAAAAGCCCAATGATTAGTCAGGAGTAAGACAATTTGAGTTCTTTTCATTAAAAGTTCTTTTAGTGAATTGTAAGATAATTTTTACTTTGGAATTTCACGACACACATGGCCTGCACTTCTAAGGATTAGGTTCAACATTATGTTATTAAGTCTGGTGGCAACCTTAAGACCTGATGAATCAAACCTATCTGATTCACTATTATCTCAAAAAAAAAAGAAGAAGAAAAAAAAAGAGAATGAATTTAGTCAGGTACATCGAAAAAGGCTACCTATCGTCAAAGGTCAGCGGGCTTGTGAAGATAAACCCGAGCATAGGTCTGTAGGGGAGTCTTAATGCCCAACACCTTATGCCATCTGGCGTGGGAGTTGTTGACTGAATGCTCGCTACACGGAGGAATCATTACAAGAGTAAAAGTGCGTAATTTATTTATAAATACAAAATAAAAAATATAAAAAATATAAAAAATATAACATTGACCTTGAAAAAGACGATAGTGTGAAAGCCGTCGTTGTAAAAATTCGAGTAAACTGGAATATTACAGATAAAGTCCATGAGGTATTAAAGTAAACATCCACAAGTCTCGAAATCCTGCAAGATAGGATGATTTTGAATCAGTGATTAGGTCTTATCTGACCAATTCTTGAAAATTACTAGCTTTAGCAGTATTTTGGGGGATCTAAAGCCTTAGCTTGTGTATGGTCCAGATTTCACCGAGCAACCAAATATAAATAAGTCTTACAACTCTCTAACGGAAACTTAATGACTTCAACTTAAGTTGCATCTTTACCTAGGATTTGGGCTGACTTAGTAATTAAAACTTTGTGTGCTTTTGAAATTCTTAGCACTTATACATTTGAAATTAGATTTTATAAAACGATAAAATAAATTCTTTGGGTAGAGACAGCAGTTTGTGGGTATCTGATCCGGAAACCCTCACGAGACAAAACTCGTCCACTAGGGCCACCTAGGGGTTTAAAGCCTTATTGCATATGGTAAATGCAATCGCGATTCCTGCGAAAGTGAGTTAGTTTTTATTCTGCTCGAGGACTAGCAAAATGTAGGTTTGGGGGTGTGATAAGTGCTAAATAATGCATGAATTAATATCTTACTCATAGCACTTATCATTATTTTTACGCATATATTTTAAATTTAAACATAAGAAAATTCATTCCCCTTCATCATTGCATTTTAATTAGAAATAATTCAAGTTTGATTATTTTTATCTAATGTATGCAGGTCAAGTCAAATTCATTAATTTCTGAACCCAAATCGCACGCACCCTGCAAATTAGATCCTCTCAGATTTTGATTCAGCCATTCATCCCAGCTTCCCTGCATTCACGACATACATTTAAAACCAAATATGGACCGAATTCCCTGCTTCTCCGTGATTCTCTTCCTCCTTAAATCTTTCACTCCCATGTCCAAAGAACAAAACAAGCCCACACTCCAACCATGTTCCCAGCCAAATAGGATTAATTCCATCTTCCCAGCCTAACCACATTAAAATCTTCAAACAAGCTCAGCCCCTGTTCCACGTCATCCTTCCCAGCAAAACAATATCATTTCCAACGTCTTCCCATTCTCCAGCATCCGCGGTTGATCCCATGTGAAGTCTCGAATCCCGCCCCACGGACGAAGCTCACGCGTGCATGGCCTCCGCAGCCCACATCCTCTCCGTGATCTTCTCTCCTTCCGTTCGCGTTGGCCTCTTCCGGATCACTCCCAAACGGCATCAGCTCTCATCAAGCGGAACAGAGATTTTCTTCCGGATGAACTCCAATCCTAACAAATCAAATCAAGCATCCTTCCGATGGCTTTCTTCCATTATTCACGGGATGAATACCAGCAGCTCGCCCACGCTTGTTCCAGCTTTCCGTGAGCCAATCCACATCTTTCCCAGCTCCTTTCAAAGCATCTCCCAACATCCCAGATCTCCTCCGCGTCCGAGAATTCCATGGATAGCATTTAGATTAGCTCTATCTCTAGCTTTTCCTCCTTCCACAGATGACTCCCAGCTTCATCCCCTGTTTTCCAGCTATGCCGAGCATCACGGAAGAGTTCTTTTTTTCCGTTCCCAAGCTTCATTCTTCCAGATTCCTCTCAGCCGAAGCCCCTGCATCCCAAACCGACCAATCCTAACTAGATTCACATCTCCCTGTTATCAACCGTATCCACCGATTCTAAGCTTCAACAACGTCTTCCCCTGTTCCGAGATCCTCCTTATCCCACGGATCAACCATCAGCGATGCATGCCAACGTCTGATTCCTCCCGAACCAAGCCAACGGCAGCATCTTCCGAATCCCTTGTTCCCATTGAATCAAGACTCATCTGTTCCCAAGCCATCTAGAAACAAGTCTAGATTAGTGTCTAAACTTCCCCTCCATTCCGTGTTCATCTTCCACATCATCCCGTTCCTTCCGGGTCCAACAAACAGGGCTCTGTTTCGGAACAGAGCTAAGATCCTCCACGTCTTTCGCAGTCCAAACATCTCCTCCGGATCAGCTTCATCCCGAATTCCATGGATTAACAGCATTCCCTCTGTTCGTAAGATCAACATCCACGGCACTATCCTTCCAAACCAAGTCTTCATCCCGTTATGATCCCCTTCTTCATTCAAATCCCAGCAAATCTCAGCATCCGTGGGTGAACTTGTGTATCCTTATCTCAGTTCTTCCGCTCCCAGCTACCCACCTACCACCCTTATCCCTTGCTTCAACGGATCAGAACTGCAACAGTCCGCGGATCAAGCTTCCCAACCATCTGCCTCTTCCCAACGCTCGAATCAAATCTTCTACGCGTCGCCCGCTGCCGTGGAGCAGAAGCCGTTCCTCCATCCTCATCTTTTCACTAGGGAAGCTTATCCTCCGGATGCTAACAGAGGATAGGAAAGCTATAAAAGGAAGGGAGTTCTCATCTCTGGGATTCATTCTTCTCTTCCGTTCCATTCTTCTTCCCCCATCAAGCTTGGAGTGAGCCGAATCCCATGAAGTCAAGAGAGAGATTATTTTTGGGTATTCTGGGAATGATTTCCCAGAAGAGCTGAGAGGGAGCCGTTTTCAGTAAAAGCTACATCGGAAGGAGACATCGAAGAGATGGAGGTAGCCATGATGGGAGCCCGCTGCTGTGCTGCTACTGCCGTCCACCACTGCATGGAAGCCTAAGCTCTTCTCTAGGGCCGGATGCAGCCCTAACAAAGAGACACGGGTTTTATATTTTATTTTATATTCTTGGAGTTGTATGAACTTATTGTTTTTAATGAATATCTTCTTTTATTTCATGTTTAATTTCTGTGATTTTAAATGTGAAGTGTATACAACTGTTCTTCATGATCACTAAGTAAATATAAGATAGTCCATGCTTAGGGAAGATGCGATGTGCTGCCACCTTAGATTAGGGTAGATAGTTCATGCCAACTGAAGATGGACTATGCCTAAATTACTTTTGTGAATTTCTATTTAAATGCTTATTAGGCTTGTAGCCAATTTGCATGTTAATCCAAGAATAGATTAAAATATAAATAATCCTTGTTCCGATGTTAGTGGTGAATTCCTTGCCCTAGATCCCCTCAAACTGATAACATTTTAATTGCATTTTTAATTAAATTTATTAGTTTAATTTTCTTCACAAACTCTTCCTTTTAAATATTTTTTTTATTTTTAAGAAAACAACTGTACCCCAATCTCTGTGGATCGATACCCATAATCACTATCCTACCAGATATGTGCTATTGCGTGGTCTTTAAAGTTGACTATCAGCCACGGGATGATTCGGGTGTTGATCATGGAAGATGCTTCGGAGATCCGATTGCTAGGGTATGGAAGAGATGGGTGCTGTGGGATCCGGAAGCTTGGAGCTGGGGAGGATGGACGACCGTGATGCACTACGGGAGGAATCAGATCGCGGAAGGATTTGGCTGCGGCTGAAACGCAGGATGAGCTGAGCTCAAACCCAATGTTATTGGGTCTCTTGGATTACTTGCACTCAAAAACAAATACAACGTTAATTAGTTAATTTTATTATTAATGATTAGCTAAAATACTAATTAAGATGGTATGATGATTGCACTTTTGTGCTCTCATCAAAAGCCAAAGTAGAATTAATTGCTAAGTTACCACCTTCCAAAACTGTTAGGGAAGTCAGATCCTTTTTAGGGCATGCGGGTTTTTACCGTTGCTTTATCAAGGATTTCAGTAAATTATCGAAACCCTTATGCAATCTGTTGGCGAAAGTTGCTACTTTTAATTTTTTGCCAATTTGTATAATTGCTTTCGAAAGACTGAAGTCTGAACTAACCTCAGGACCCATCATAAGGTCCCCTGATTGGAATCTGCCATTTGAAATCATGTGTGATGCATCTGATTATGCAACAGGTGCCGTCCTAGATCAGTGATAAGTGCTGAATAATTTATAATTTAGTTATCTTTTCATAGCACTTATCAATATTCTTAAACTGATAAATACATATTTTACCATGAAATTGAATAATCATTGAAATAAATTTAAAATATGGTAAGAAGTAAATAATTCTTTTCCTAAACCAGACTCTGAACTTGTCTCTCTCTTGGTTGCGATCTTTCATGAAAACTACAGGAAAATATATAAAGAGGAGATTGTGTTGACCCGGTTCGGTAACCTGATAGAGTTGTAATCAAGCTAAGGTTATAAATAAATAAGTTTTGGTCCTGATTAGATTGAAAGTTATAATTAATTATTTTTGTATGGGGAAAAGGTTTGAGTAACCCTTTTTATTAAGTCACGGTCTTGTTTATTTTATCTGATCGAGTTCGGTCTGAAGCAGTTTAGCAAGAATTAAATTTAAATAACATTGGGCTCGAGAACAAGTTCAAGCAAATCAACGATCATGATCCACCTCAAATCCAAAGCCAATTTCCAACCAATTCCTTGCCTGCCTTCATATAAAATTTATAATTTTAAAACTAAAAAAATAATTAAATATCCACAGTAATTTTGGAAAAAATTACTGGAATCACTGTTCATATGAACAGTGTTCCGAGATGACACTGTTCATATGAACAGTGTTCCGTGAAAACACTGTTCAAATGAACAGTGTTACGAAAAACAAAATCCTTACACTATTCATCTTCTTCCTCCCTATAAGCATCACAGCCGTCCACGGCGCCCTCCCGACGATCCCGCGACCAGATCCTCCGGCCCTTCTTCCACCCGTGACGTAGCCCGTTCCACCTCCCAGCAGCCAAGATCCAGCTCCTCCGCCATCAGCCCGTTCCACCTCCCAGCAGCCGAGATCCACATCCTCCGATCAACTCGTTCCAGCCGCATCCAACGTCCCAGCCTTCCACGAAGCATCCGGAGCCATGGATCCAGCACTTTCTTCTTTCGCTCCTCCCAGCATCGCGTCCTAGCCGCTCTTGGAGTCAGCCATCCTTCCGCATCAGGCGTCCGGCGATCCCGCATCCATTCCTTCCGCGGTCCAAAGACAGAAGTCGACCAGAGCGATCCGCCCAGCAATTCCGCAACCAAATCTCCTCCATGATCAACGCTTCCAGCATCCTATGAAATCAAGCATCTAGCCATCCCCCTCTGTCGGATTTGAGCCATTCGAACCGTCCACGATCTGTCCTCCACTTCTTCTCCTGCGATGCATTCCACATTGATCCCGCAGCCAGTTCCCATCGGATGAGCATCTCGGATTCGCATCCCCACCAGCGCAATCCCAGGGGATCCATCACCAGGTGAGAGTTGTCTATATGAAGAAGCCATCGGCAGGAAAGAAGGAGGGGAGGGCACGGTTTGAAGAAGACAGGGGAGGCTCTATTTCGGTGAAGAGAAGAGAGCCGAACCAGAGAAAGAAGAAAAAGAAATAAAAAAAAAGAGAAAGGAGGGGGGAGAGAGAATACTTTGGTATATTTTGGGAATAGAGGGATGCCAAACGGAATGGAAGATTTTCACATGAAGATGGGAGGTCGTCCGGAAGCCATGCGCAGCTAAACATCAAGTCTAGGGCTGGATGAAGCCCTAGCAATGTAATAGGACATTTGTAGTTCTTAACCTTTTATTTTTTGGAGCTTGTTTAAATTCTAATTCTTAATGAAATACTCTTTTATGATATTTAAACTTTGAGCATGCTATTTACTATTCATATTTGCTAAGTAGTTTAAGATGATCCATGCCTAGGAAGAAGAGATGTACTGCACCCTAGGTTAGCATAAGTAGTGTTGACCCCCTAATGGATTTTGATGAATACAAAACACTAGAGTATAATTCCCTTTATATTAACAATTTACTTGAGCATTTTAGGTGTTTAACTAAGAATATTGTTAAGAATTGTCAAGGCATGTTCCCATATTTTTCGAGGATTTATTGAAGATTTTTTGAGATGAAGAAAATGGATCAGGGGCAGCCGAGACGTCTCCGGTTTGTTCCAGAGACGTCTCTGGCACGTAGAGGAGAAACTGGCACGTCTGGAGACGTTCCCGGCACCTGCCGAGGCGTCTCGCAGGGTCGGAGTCGACTCCCGGCTTTCCGCAGTCGACTCTCTCAGAGACGGCATAAAGGCCGATTTCAAGGGATGCGCGCGAGTCGTCTCCGAAGGATGCGGAGTCGACTCTCTCAGGGATTCCAGAGGACTTGCTTTTTCATTGTGAAAACGTCGGAGTCGTCCCCGACGTCGCGGAGTCGTCCCCACGCATAAAGCACAAATATCCCGAGACGTCCCCCGAAGCACGCGAGTCGACTCTCTCAGGGATTCCAGAGGACTTGCTTTTTCATTGAGAAAACGTCGGAGTCGTCCCCGACGTCGCGGAGTCATCCCCGACGTCGCGGAGTCGTCCCCACGCATAAAGCACAAACATCCCGAGACGTCCCCAGAAAGCACCGAGTCGACTCCAACATCGTCAAAAGAATTTCTATACAGCCGAGACATCTCTCGTTCAAGCGGAGACGTCTCCGGAGCGCCTGAGACGCGACTGACACACTTTTGCAGGTTTGTTTGAATTTCAAACGGTTATATTTTTGTGTCTAACGGATCTATTGCTTGTATGACTATAAAAAGGAGCTTTTAAGTGCCTTTAAAACTACTTCTCACCAACCAAACACAAGATCATTCAAGAGAGAAGAAAGAAAAAGAGGTTCAAGGGAGTTGGTGCTTTAAAGAGGAGAAATCAAGTGCATTCAAGTCTTCTTCATCTACTCACTCCCACTCGGCAATCAAAGCTCGCATTCAAGCCAACGTGATCCACATCGGAAGAACCACCATCATCCACTTTTCAACGGCAAAAAGGGTTCTTCCGGTTTTGTTGTTTCTCATTGTTATATTTGCTTTCTTAAGAGCTTTTAAATCCTTGTAAAACTCTCAAATATTGTGCTTGTTCCAGTCAAGGGACTTGGAACAAGGGTTAGGCGTCCCAAGCCTAGGTTAAATTGGGGGATTGTAGGGTTCGTTGTTAGCCCGGGGTAAAACAACGAGTTGGGTAGTTCACTCAAAAAACTACCGGACTGTAATCGCTGATTATAGTGGAAAATTCCCAAAGGTGTTTGGGGAGTGGATGTTGGAGCAGTGGAAGCTCCGAACCACTATAAACCTTTGTGTTTGCGATTGACTGTGGACTTTAGTTTCACTTTTGCACATACACTTGTGTGTTTTTGTTTAATTAGACAAAAAGTTTTAAAACACCTAATTCACCCCCCTCTTGGGTGACCATCTCTGGGCAACAAGTGGTATCAGAGTAGGTGCTCTGTATATTCTTGAAGACCTAACCGTCTTTGCCAAAGATCAAGATGGCAACACCCTTCAACAACGTTCCTGCTGAGGGGCAGGCTACCAATAGACCTCCACTCTTCAATGGGACAAATTATTCCTATTGGAAGACAAGAATGAGAATTTTTATTCAAGCACAAGATTATGCCTTGTGGAGGGTTATAATCAAAGGACCACACGAACCATCCCACATAGTTAATGGTGTTCAGGTTCCCAAACCTGAGGAGGATTGGGATGAGAATGATAGTAAGATGGTTCAACTCAATGCTAGAGCCATGAATTCATTGTTTTGTGCTCTAGATGTAAATGAGTTTAATAGAGTCTCCACCTGTAGTTCCGCCAAAGAAATATGGAATAGGCTTGAAGTTACCCACGAGGGTACTAATCAAGTCAAAGAGTCTAAAATGAACATTCTAGTTCACAAATATGAGTTATTTAAGATGGAACCCAACGAAACTATTTCATGCATGTTCACACGCTTCACTGATATAATAAATGGTCTAAAGAATTTGGGTAAATCTTATACTAACTCAGAACTTGTGAGGAAAATTCTCTGGTCCTTGCCAAAAGTTTGGGAAGCAAAGGTCACGGCGATCGTAGAAGCCAAAGACCTCAACACTTTGGCACTTGAAGAACTATTGGGCTCATTGATGACGCATGAGCTCACAATGAAGCAACATGAAGAAGATGTGCCAAAGAAGAAGACAATCGCCCTCAAGGCTACTTCAAGTGCTTGTGAAGAAGAAAGCAGTGAAAGTGAAGAAGAAAGTGAAGATGAAGACTTGGGCTTAATAGTAAGGAAGTTCAAAAAATTCATAAGAAGAAAGAAGACCTTCCCAAGAAAGAAGTTTGGAGGGAAAAATGATTGGAAAAAGGAAAAAGAAAAAGAAAGAGACCCAATCATATGTTATGATTGCAAAAGACCGGGACACATCCGCTCCGAATGCCCTCAACAGAAGAAGCACTATGGAAAGAAGAAGAAGAAGGCGTTGAAAGCGACTTGGGATGATAGTGACACATCCTCCTCCGAGGAAGAGAAGGAAGAGACCGCCAACTTGTGTTTCATGGCATTCGACGACGATGAGGTACGTCAAAGCTCAACTACAGATTTTACCTTAGAAGAATTATATGAAGCTTTTCAAGAACTCATGAATGATTGTAGTATGTTAGGAGTAAAAAATAAAGAACTTAAGGCCTCCAATCAAAAACTAAAGGATGATATTAAAAACCTATTGATTGAAAAGGAAAGCTATGAAAATGATAACATCATTGACCTAAAGAATAAAAATTCAAAACTTAGCATTGAAAATGAAACGGCAAAAACACTCATTAAGGAATTAAATCTAAAAGTCAAATTTCTACTCAATAGTAATACTTCACTTGCACAAAATGTTGAATCCTTTAAAAATGATAAGGAAGAATTGTCTAAAGAAAATTTGGACCTTAAAGATGAGCTACACAAGTACAAACCAATTGTGCAGAAATGTACACATAACTCTGAAAAATTAAATCTTATTCTATCCAATCAAAGAGCTGTATTTAATAAAGCCGGATTAGGATACAAAACTAGCAAACAACAAAAATATCTAAAGAACTTTTTTGTAAAAGCAAAAGATGTCAAAACTGAAAAACCTACATGCTTTTATTGTGGGAAAAGTGGACATAAAGCCTATTCTTGCATTCAAAGAAAGATTCAAACTAATAAGAATATATTTGTAAAGGGTAAAAACACAACCAAAATGTGGGTGCCTAAGGGAACCAACTACACTAACCAAGAAGGACCCAAGAAAACTTGGGTACCTAAGAGCCTCACATGATTATTTTGCAGGTATGCCTTGCAGCCGGAAGCAAAAAGAGAATGTGGTATCTAGATAGCGGTTGCTCAAGGCATATGACCGGTGACAAGAGTCTTTTCATCACCTTGAAATCAAAAGAAGGAGGAGTAGTCACATTTGGAGACAATACTAAAGGTCAAATCATTGGCGTTGGTAAAATCTCCATATCACCCTCCTCATTTATTGACAATGTATTGTTAGTTAATGAATTAAAACATAATTTATTAAGTATAAGTCAATTTTGTGACAAGGGCTTTAAAGTGTCATTTGAATCTTCCCTATGCATAATTAGTAGTCCAATTGACAATGAGATCATACTTATGGGACATAGGCTTGGAAATGTTTACATGGTAGATCTTGATGATCTCACCATGAAGGATGGCCAATGTCTTGTAGCCATGGATGCCAAGGTCAATGAGACTAGCTGGTTATGGCATCGTAGGTTAGGGCATGCTAGCATGGATTTAATTTCTAAATTGATTACAAAAGATCTAGTCAAAGGACTACCAAAAATAGACTTTGAAAAGAACAAAATTTGTGCTGCATGTCAACTAGGGAAACAAACAAGAAGTTCTTTCAAGTCTAAGAACATAGTCTCAACATCAAAACCCTTAGAACTAATTCATATGGATTTATTTGGACCCACTAGAACTGCTAGTCTAGGGGGTAAGAAGTTTGGTCTTGTAATTGTTGATGACTTTTCACGTTTTACATGGGTTTCATTTCTTGCCCACAAAGATGAATCCTTTCCCGCTTTTATCAAGTTTCATAATAGGATTTCGAATGAACTTAATCTTAAACTAAAAGCAATTAGGAGTGATCATGGTACCGAGTTTGAAAATCAGCATTTTGAAAAATTTTGTGAAGAAAATGGTATCAATCACAATTTTTCGGCCCCTAGGACACCCCAACAAAATGGGGTAGTAGAAAGGAAGAATCGCACACTAGCAGATATGGCTCGTACCATGTTGTGCGAATCGGATCTACCAAAGTACTTTTGGGCTGAAGCAATAAATACTGCCTGTCATATTTTAAACTGTGCTTTAGTTAGATCTATCTTAAAGAAAACACCTTATGAGTTGTTGAAAAATAAGAAGCCCAATATAAGTTATTTTCATGTTTTCGGTTGTCGTTGCTTTATTTTAAACAATGGAAAGGACAATCTAAGTAAGTTTAGTGCTAAATCAGATGAGGGGATCTTCTTAGGTTATTCCTCATCTAGTAGAGCATACAGGGTCTTCAACAAGAGAACTCTCGTTGTTGAAGAATCCATTCATATTGTTTTTGATGAAGCTAATGGAGATTTTTCTAGAAAAGAAGAAGATGGTGATGCAGGTATACTTGAAGATAGAATGAAGGAATTCTCCATACAAGACAAACAACATGAGGATGAAATCAAAGAAGATACAATTCAGCAAGATGAGGAAGATCAACCTCCAGCGAGAAATCAAGATCTTCCTAGGGAATGGAGGTATGCACATGGTCATCCAAGGGATCTAATCCTTGGTGACCCTTCACAAGGGGTAAGGACAAGATCCTCTTTAAGAAACACTAGTAATTATCTTGCATTCGTTTCACAGATAGAGCCTAAATCACTAGAAGAAGCCGAAAAAGATGAAAATTGGATAAATGCTATGCAAGAGGAATTAAACCAATTCGAAAGAAATCAAGTTTGGACTCTAATGAAAAGACCCCCAAATATTTCAATTATAGGCACCAAGTGGGTATATAGAAATAAACTAGATGAAGATGGAATAGTAATAAGAAACAAAGCTAGGCTAGTAGCCAAAGGCTACAATCAAGAGGAAGGCATAGATTTTGATGAAACTTTTGCTCCTGTTGCCAGGTTAGAGGCTGTTGCTGGTGGTCCAAACCGAGAACGATTGACACGACGGTGTGAACGGGGTTCCGCCTGAGTTGTCTTGGTTGGTGCTGGTTGCGCTCCACCTTCCGCCAAGGAACCTGCAAACAAGCCTTGCACCACCACCAGGGTGGTGATGGCCCTCCGACGGTCAAGTCAGAGGAGATTGGAGGAGGAGAGATGATAATCACAAGTGGGAGAGAGTGCTCTGGGAGGTATTGCTTACCCCCCCCCTTCTCCCCCAGCCGCATATATACCTGGCTGGGAGGTCTCTCGGGGGGGTTTGTCGTCGTGGGGCACGATAGAATGGCCACTGACATGGCCGTTACGGGGCGTCGTGGAGCAGCGCCGGGTACGGTCATGGCAGGGCGTAGTGGAGCTCCGCTTTGTACGATTGATACAGGAGATCGTGGGCAGCATCGGGTACAGCCGTTGCAGGGAGTAGTGGAGCAGGAGGCCGCGGCGTGCCTCTGGAGAATAGCCTGTCGTTATCAAAAGATCTCCGACTCGGGGTCGGAATGCTGGATCATAGGGCAGCCGACCCGGGGTCGGGCTGCGAAGCCGGGGAGGTCCGACTCGGGGTCGGAGTGCTGGATCATAGGGCAGCCGACCCGGGGTCGGGCTGCGGAGCCGAGGAGGTCCGACTCGGGGTCGGAGTGCTGGATCATAGGGCAGCCGACCCGGGGTCGGGCTGCGGAGCCGAGGAGGTCCGACTCGGGGTCGGAGTGCTGGATCATAGGGCAGCCGACCCGGGGTCGGGCTGCGGAGCCGAGGAGGTCCGACTCGGGGTCGGAGTGCTGGATCATAGGGCAGCTGTAGCTTTCCTGGATACGCGTGCCGATCACGTGGGGCATGGCGGCTCAATTCCCCCATAACAGTAGCCCCCCGCTTCCGAGCCTGGAACCAGAAGGGGAACAGGTGAAGGGAGTGATGTTTCGAGATTGCCGCCATCCTTCGGAGAGGCGCGCGCGCTTCAAGCTTCCCGCCTTCTTTATGGCGTATGGCGGTTGCTGCTGACCTGGCAACCTGAGGATTTCGGCGGACATCCTTCCTTAATGGTGTCGATTCGCCTTTGGGGTGCGAGCGACCCTTCGGCGGCCAGGCGTCTTCTGGCGTCATCGAGGTGTCACTTGCCCTTTCGCCTATTTAATCGGGGGCCCTCCCCCGTCCGTCTTCTTCTTTACGGACATTTTCGAGTTTCTCCTTTGCGCTACCATTGTTGCCGCCGAAACGTTCGCTTGCTTTTCCTTTGACGCTCTCGGAGCCGTTCTTCCTCCTCTTCAAGTGAGTTTCCCACTCTTCTACTTTGAGCTCTTCATACTTTTTCTTTTTGTACTAGTGCACCCCAGTCGTTCCGGCCTTTCCCTCCTTCTTGACCCCGTCCTGACCGTAGATTGGCCATTAGGGATGGGCGAAGTGGGAGCAGATAGCATCAAGTCAAAACTGGTCGCCGAGGACTTAGACGGATTTGTGGCTCGGTACCACCTTCCCGAGGCCTGCAATGTCACGCTCCCAGGGCCTGAGGAGAGGATGTCTCATCCTCCTCGAGGGAAGATCGCCATCAATGAGGGCATCCTCCAAGCCGGGTTCCGCTTTCCCCCTTCAGACCTAGTCTTACAGGTGCTCCGGGGTTTAGGAATGGCACCGACGCAACTGGTGCCGAACTCGTGGCGTGCTCTGACGGTCTTCCAGGTTCTCTGTCGCTTGCATGCGATTTCCGCCACCTTGAACGTTTTCTGGGAGCTCTACGGCCTGAGCGGCCACCCCCAGGACAAAGGGTGGTGGTGCTTCGCAGCGCGGCGAGGGTGCGGCCTTGTCAAGGAGGGTCCTACCTCCATTCACCACTGGAAGGAGCGCTTCTTTTTCGTTGATGCAGACCCCTCCTGGGAAATCAGGGCAATCTGGGGGACGCCGGTGAAGTCCCCAATTGGCCTGTCGAAGTTGTCGAGGGAGGAATCCGAGGGCGTCGCCGCCTTGAAGGGGTTGGTCGCCGAGGGCCAGCTTCCCCCGGTGGGCCGCCTTATTTCTGAGGATACCTTGGTGAACGTCGGTTTGAGCTCGGTCCCCACCGACCGTGAGTCCGCCATCGTTTCTTTAGCTCTTTTCTTCTCTTTCGTTCCTTCTTCCTTTCGGTTTCTCAGTCCCTGACCATCCCGTCCTTCTTGCAGAGGTCGACGACGTCATGCGGTCGGTGAAGTCGAAGGCTGTTGGTAGGGCGTCCCTGCTGGAAGCAGTCCGGAGGAGGAAACGAGCTCTTCCGAGCGGGGCCCCACCGGCGAAGAAGTCCCGTAAGGAGATACCTCCGATGCCGACCGACGAGTCCGGGCCCACCGGTCAGGGAGATGTCGTGGGCACCGACCGGCAGCTGACGCTGTATCAGCCCTCCGGTGGTAAGGTTGCCGCTACTCCGGAGGTGCCACCTGAGCCTGCTCAAGACGGACGGGTCGGACGTGATCGGTCCCCAACCCGGCCTTCGACTCGGTCGGCTCCTGATGACTCGAGGAGGGACGCGCCGAGGCCCCGGCCGAGCGGGACCCTATCAATTCCTGGGGCGACCCCCGCCCCGAGCGTGATCAGCCGGACTCTTCCCCAGGCGATGGATAAGGGTAAGGCTGCAGAACCACCATCCGGCTCCGGGGAGAAATCGGGGTCTGCCTTCACTACCGATGGCGCCCGAAATCTCATCGAAACAGTGTTGCTGGAGAAGGACCGTCGGCGGGTCCGGGAGTTGGATGTCTCTGACGTCGGGGCCGCCAGCTGCGTCTGTCTCATGTCGGTGAGTGTTCTTCTGGCCGTCTTTCACCATTTATTGGCTCTGTTGTTCTCCGCCTGACTCCCTTATTTTTCCTATTTCTTAGCTCGCCCAGTACATGATCCGTCTGGAGGAGTGCTACAAGGAACAGGCGGGGCTTTTGGCGAAGGCCGAGGACCGGCTGAAAGCAATGGAAGAGGGAGGCCGGGCTGCGGCAGGCAGGACGACCGGGGACCTCGAGGCGAGGCTCCGGGAGGCCGAAGAGCGGGCACTCGGCTTCGCCGCCCTGGAGGAGCAACTGTCAGAGGCTCGGGAGCAACTCAAAGCCGCCTCGGGCCTCGAAAGCAGGGTCAAGAAGGCGGAGGAACGGGCTGAAAAGCAGTCCCGGAAGATCGCGGACTATCGAGAGCGGTGGGAGAAGGCCCAGCGGTCTGCCGACAACGCCTGCGACCGAATCCGCTCTTTTGAAGCCAAACTAGGCGAACTGGAGTCGGCCCTGGAGAAGTCATGCACGGACGTCCAAGAGCTCCGTTCGCGCCTGAAGGAAGCCGAGGCCGCTCGGGTTGCTACCGAGGCGAAGCATAAAGAGGCTCAGGCTGATCTGCTGAGGGTCTCCTCTGAGGCCGAAGGCCGGATTGTGGCGAAGGTCTTGGAGGCCAAGGCTCAGATTATGGAGCGAGCTGAGGCAGAGCTGGCCGAGAAGAGGGCGGAAATCGGGCGTCAGGCGGTAGAGGCTTATCGCCAGTCCGCCGAGTTCGCCCATGATATGTCGGAGGCAGTGCGGACCTATCGCCAGTCTGACGAGTTTGTCCATGACGCGTCGGACGCGGGGGCCGAAGCCTTCACCTTGGGCTTCGAGGAGGGCCTGGCAAGGGTGTCGGCTAAGTATCCCGAAGTTGACCTGAGCGAGATCTCCCTCCTGGACTCCTCTCCGGCGCCATCGCCTGCTGGTTCTCCTGCTGCTTCCCTACCTCCCGCGGATGAGCCCGGCGTTCCCGACCCGGGAGTTCCTCCAAGCTGACCTCTTGTACCTTCCATTGTCTTTTTTATTTTTGTATGTCGGCGCTTTGCCCAATTGTATGGGCCTCGGCCCTGAAAATTAATGCACGTTGAATATTTCTTCATCTCGCCCTCGTCCTCTTTTTTTTTTTTTTTTTTTTTTTTTTTTTTTTTTTTTTTAGCTCTTGGTTGCTTCTTGCTGACTTTTGATTCCCGAAGTTCTTCCGGCGCTAGGCCAGGCATCCGAGGGTTAAACCTCAGGAAACTCTTCCGGCGCTAAGCCAGGCATCCGAGGGTTAGGCCTCAGAAAATTCTTCCGGCGCTAAGCCAGGCATCCGAGGGTTAGGCCTCAGGAAATTCTTCCGGCGCTAAGCCAGGCATCCGAGGGTTAGGCCTCAGGAAACTCTTCCGGCGCTAAGCCAGGCATCCGAGGGTTAGGCCTCAGGAAACTCTTCCGGCGCTGAGCCAGGCATCCGAGGGTTAGGCCTCAGGAAACTCTTCCGGCGCTAGGCCAGGCATCCGAGGGTTAGGCCTCAGGAAACTCTTCCGGCGCTAAGCCAGGCATCCGAGGGTTAGGCCTCAGGAAATTCTTCCGGCGCTAAGCCAGGCATCCGAGGGTTAGGCCTCAGGAAACTCTTCCGGCGCTGAGCCAGGCATCCGAGGGCTAGGCCTCAGGCAACTCTTCCGGCGCTAGGCCAGGCATCCGAGGGTTAGTCCTCAGGGAATTCTTCCGGCGCTAGGCCAGGCATCCGAGGGTTAGTCCTCAGGGAATTCTTCCGGCGCTAAGCCAGGCATCCGAGGGTTAGGCCTCAGGAAATTCTTCCGCTCGCTGGTCGGCCAAGGCTGGCGCAAGCCGAAGCGACCGGTCGGGGCTTCCGGCTAGTCTGCTCCCGGGATGATCATCGGGTTAGCCAGGCATCCGAGGCCCGAGCCTCGGGAGATTCCACTCGTTGGTCGGCCTAGGCTGGCGCAAGCCGAGGCGACCGGTCGGGGCTTCCGGCTAGTCTGCTCCCGGGATGATCATCGGGTTAGCCAGGCATCTGAGGGTTGTCAAGCCTCAGGGAAATTCCGCTCGTTGGTCGGCCAAGGCTGGCGCAAGCCGAGGCGACCGGTCGGGGCTTCCGGCTAGTCTGCTCCCGGGATGATCATCGGGTTAGCCAGGCATCCGAGGGCCGAGCCTCGGGAGATTCCACTCGTTGGTCGGCCTAGGCTGGCGCAAGCCGAGGCGACCGGTCGGGGCTTCCGGCTAGTCTGCTCCCGGGATGATCATCGGGTTAGCCAGGCATCTGAGGGTTGTCAAGCCTCAGGGAAATTCCGCTCGTTGGTCGGCCAAGGCTGGCGCAAGCCGAGGCGACCGGTCGGGGCTTCCGGCTAGTCTGCTCCCGGGATGATCATCGGGTTAGCCAGGCATCTGAGGGTTGTCAAGCCTCAGGGAAATTCCGCTCGTTGGTCGGCCAAGGCTGGCGCAAGCCGAGGCGACCGGTCGGGGCTTCCGGCTAGTCTGCTCCCGGGATGATCATTGGGTTAGCCAGGCATCCGAGGGCCGAGCCTCGGGAGATTCCACTCGTTGGTCGGCCTAGGCTGGCGCAAGCCGAGGCGACCGGTCGGGGCTTCCGGCTAGTCTGCTCCCGGGATGATCATCGGGTTAGCCAGGCATCCGAGGGCCGAGCCTCGGGACATTCCACTCGTTGGTCGGCCACTTGTCGCTCGCCGCCCATCGGGGTTTCTCTGTGCCCAGCCGCGACCGTGTTTCTCCTCTCCTCCAAGCGTTGCCTGGGGGGAACACGAGAAGGGTATTAAACGCTAATTAATGCGTTACCTGGGAAATCGGATCGCCAGTTGCTGCTGGTGAGGAGTGTTAGTTGAGCGGCCGCGATACGCGGGTTCTTCGAGGAGGATGCGGCCTGGGCGCGAGCGGAGACACGTGGACCTAGTGGTATACGTCACCCGGATCGTCCTGCACAAAGAATGCGATTTAAGGAGAATGACGCTTAGGAAATCGCGGGGAGATACGCCTCGGGAGCCGGAACGGCTCCGGATTCAGTGCGCCTGCATTTATTGGAGCCACCCGTATCGGAACTACCAGGGGGCCGCAGCTTGGCTATAAATACAGGTGCAGGTACGATGGAATTTGCCAAGCCGGAGCTGCAGGTTGCCATGGATCGCGGACCTCCTCCTTGGCATATGACTGAGAGACTCCTGTCGAAGGAAAGGGGAGGCGCTCCCCTTACAACTTCAGCCAACTAGCCGTTTCATCTGGGATCAACAAGGAGGGTCTCCCCGGCGGAACTCCGCTCTAGGCGTTTCATCCGGGATCACATCTCCCCTCCTTGAAGTTCAGCCTCCCGGTTGAGCTCTGCGCCGGACGCTCAATCCGGGACCGCGCCTCCATATACTCTTCCCCCTCGAATCCCTTCTCTTCCCTACCACTGGGGAAGATGGGAATATCCTTTGGAGGCGGCGTTCCCCTGGGGGCAGCGGGAGCTTCTTCTGCGGCGGCTCCTCCTCTTTTTGGTGAGGTGCTGGATGGCGCCTCCGGTTAGAAGCACCCACTTCTGGTGGGACTGCAGCCGCCCTGGGTTGAGGGTTTGGGTCCCCACCTCTTCTTTACTTTCTTTACTCCCTAATTCCCCTCTGGGAATTTCTTGTAATCACACGAGCACGCCACTGTAACCAGAAATTATTGAAATGAAAAGTATTGCACCTTTTTAAATTGTCTTTCTGGCCTTGTTGTTCTACTGGTAATACATCCGCAGGTTAGCGGAATTCCAGCCCCTTGGAATTTCTCGGCCATCCAGGGCTTCCAACTGGTAGGAGCCAGGTCGGTTTACCCAACGAACTTTATACGGGCCTTCCCAATTTGGCGCTAGCTTCCCACCTTCCGTAGGTTGAGATGCCTTAGCTCGCCTCAGCACCAGATCTCCAATTCTGAAAAGCTTCGGTCGGACTTTGGAGTTGTAATATCGGGCCACCCTCTGCTGATACATTGCCATCCGTACCTGAGCCATTTCCCTTGCCTCTTCCAAGAGATCCAAGTTCCCTCGGAGTTGCTCTGAATTGGCCTCGGGTCGGTGCGCGGCCACCCGAGGCGAGGGGAGTCCGAGCTCCACGGGGGCAACGGCTTCCGTGCCATAGGTTAGGCTGAAAGGCGTCTCTCCAGTAGGAGTCCGTTGTGTGGTCCGATACGCCCAAAGGACATTCTCGAGTTCCTCGACCCAAGCTTGCCCCGTCCGGCCGATCCGCGCTTTGATACCTTGGAGGATTGTCCGATTTGTGACCTCGGCCTCGCCGTTGGTTTGGGGATGCGACACGGATGTGAACCGATGCTCGATCCCGAATTCCTCGCAGAAGTCCCGGAAGTGCTTGTTATCAAACTGTCGACCGTTATCCGAGATGAGGACCCGAGGTACTCCAAATCGGACAATGATGTTCTTCTTCACGAACTTCCGGACTTGTGCCTCCGTGATGGTGGCCAGTGGCTCTGCCTCCACCCACTTGGTGAAGTAGTCGATGGCGACAATCAAAAATTTCCGCTGGGCCGAAGCGACGGGGAATGGTCCGAGGATATCCATTCCCCATTGTGCGAAGGGCCAGGGCGCGGTGATTGGCGCCAAGGGGACAGAGGGGACTCTCTGGACGTTGGCGTGGCGCTGGCAGGCGTCGCATTTCCGCACGTGGTCCTTCGAGTCCTCCATCAAGGTCGGCCAATAGTAGCCTTGCCTCATGATCTTATGCGCCAAGGACCTAGCCCCCAAGTGCGATCCGCAGATGCCTTCGTGGACTTCGCCGAGGGCGTAGGCCGCTTCCGCGGGGCGGAGGCACCTTAAGAGGGGGGCGGTAAACGAGGTCCGATACAGCCTCCCTTCATAAAGTACGTAGTGGGCGGACTTCTTTACAAGCCGCCGGGCCCGATCTTCGTCTTCAGGGAGGATTCCTTCGGCGAGGTAGGCGACGAGCGGGTCCATCCAAGACGGCTCCGGATCAATTGCCATCACCGCTCCAGCCCCGTCAATGCTCGGGGCATCCAGGGTCTCCAGGTAGATTGCCCTCGACAAGTTGTGCGCGTCTGCGTCCACTAGGCGGGACAACCTGTCGGCCCTGGCATTTTCGCTCCTCGGGACCTGCTGAATGTCAACACTGCCGAGGTCGGGAATGAGTGTTTGCACCTTCCGGACGTAGCTCTGCATGGTCGGGCTCCGCGCCTCGAACTCCCCTCGAACCTGCCCGACCACCAGCTGGGAGTCGGTGAAGACTTTCAGACGCCGGATGCCGAGCTCCTTGGCGAGTTTGAGTCCCGCGACTAGGGCCTCGTACTCCGCCTCATTGTTGGTCACTGGAAATCCGAACCTCAAGGCATACTCGGCTATCACTCCATCGGGATTGGTGAGGACCAGCCCAGCCCCTCCACCTTCAGGGTTCGACGACCCGTCAATGTGGAGCGTCCAGATCGGGAGATCGAGGCTGGGTGTCTCCGGCGGCTTAGGTTCCGCCTCCTGCACAGTGCACTCAGCGAGAAAGTCCGCGAGTACCTGGGCCTTGATGGCTGGTCGGGGCTGGTAGCGGATGTCGAACTCACCAAGTTCTACTGCCCACTTCACCAGCCGTCCCGCATTCTCTGGATTGCTGAGAATCTGCCGCAGTGGTTGATCGGTCAAAAGGGTGACAGAATGAGCCTGAAAATAGGGGCGAAGCCTCCTGGTCGCAGTCAGCAGCGCGAAGGCGATCTTCTCAGCCTTCGTGTACCGCGTCTCGGCATCCCGGAGGACTCGGCTGATGTAGTATACAGGCTTCTGAAGTCTTGCCTCTTCCCGAACCAGTACTGCGCTGACTGCGGTTGGGGAGACCGCCAGGTAAAGGTAGAGCATCTCCCCCTCTTGCGGCTTGGACAGCAGGGGAGGAGACGCCATGTACTCCTTGAGCTGGTCGAACGCCGCATGGCATTCGGCCGTCCAGAGGAAGTCTTTTGGGCGCTTCAACACCTTGAAGAATGGTTGGCAGCGTTCGGCCGACTTTGCCACAAATCGTCCGAGCGCGGCGACCCTTCCAGCGAGCTCCTGAACCTCCTTCACTTTGGTCGGAGGGGACATATCTTGGATGGCTTTGATCTTGTCCGGGTTGGCCTCGATCCCGCGCTGGTTGACAATGAAACCGAGGAACCTCCCGGCCGAAGCACCAAAAGCGCACTTCGCTGGGTTTAGCTTCATGCGAAACTTTCGCAAGGTGGTGAAAGTCTCCTCCAGATCTGCAATGTGCTGGTCTGCATGGCGGCTTTTTACCAGCATATCGTCCACGTACACCTCCATATTCCGGCCGATCTGCTCCTTGAAGATTTTATTGACGAGGCGCTGGTAAGTGGCGCCAGCGTTCTTCAGACCGAAGGGCATTACCTTGTAACAGTACAGCCCCCGGTCTGTTATGAAGGCAGTTTTCTCCTCGTCCTGTGGAGCCATCATTATTTGGTTGTAGCCGGAGAAGGCGTCCATAAAAGACAGTAGCTGATATCCGGAAGTCGCGTCGACCAGTTGGTCTATCCGTAGAAGCGGAAAGCTATCCTTGGGGCACGCCTTGTTCAGGTCGGTGTAGTCGACGCACATCCTCCACTTTCCGCTCGCCTTCCGGACAAGTACGACGTTTGCCAGCCACTCGGGGTAGCTCACCTCTCTTATGAAACCTGCCTCCAAGAGTTTGTCTACCTCCTGGTCGACCACCCGGATCCGATCCGGGGCACAGTGTCTCTTCTTTTGCTTTACTGGTCGGTGGGTCGGGTCGACGTTGAGGGCGTGAGAAACGACCTCCGGGTCGATCCCAGGTACATCGGCCGCCGACCAGGCAAACACATCTGCATTGGCTCGGAGGAATTCCACTAACCGGAGCCGAGCTTCCAAGTCGAGGTTGGCACCGACCCGGACCGTGCGGTCCGGGCGGCCTTCTTCGAGGGGAACTTCGATTACGCCCTCGGCCGGCTCCCCGTGCCGCAAGGCCACTTCGTCTCTGGCGTCAAGTGACTCGACGCTTAGGGCCTCCATGGGCTTCTTCCCTTTGAGAGTTGCTAGGAAACACTGCCATGCGGTCGGCTGGTCACCTCGGACCTCTCCAATCCCGGCCGCTGTGGGGAACCGCATGAGCAAATGGTAGGTAGAAACCACCGCGCGAAGGGCGTTCAGTCCGGGTCGTCCGAGGATAGCGTTGTAGGCCGAGGGGACACGGACGACCAAGAACCCGAGCCGCACCGTGGCTTCTGCGGGTGCAATGCCCGCAGTCACAGGCAGCTCGATGACACCTTCGGCCGAGATAGCGTCTCCAGTGAATCCTATGAGGGGGGTGGATGTTTTGTGCAACAATTGTCGGGAAAAGCCCATCTTTTGGAAGGCCTCGTAATACAAAATATCAGCTGAGCTTCCACTATCCACAAGAACACGCCTTACATCATAGTCCGCCATAGTGAGAGAGATCACCATGGCGTCATCGTGGGGAGTCTGAACCCCCTTTACATCTTCATCACAAAAAGTGATTACATTTCCGACCCGCTGCCTCTTCGCGACGGCCACTCCTGATACTTCCGCCGAGCCCCCTGCGTTCCTCACGGGCCGAGAGCAGCCCCCAGTGATGGTGTGGATCACTCCCGCAACGGGTCGATTCTGCTCCCGAGGCTCCTGAGGGGCCGGGTCGGCTGGACGCGGGTCTGCGGGGGGACGTCGGTCGTTTACATATCGACCGAGACGTCCTCGGCAAATGAGAGCCTCGATCTCGTCCCGAAGCTGGAAGCAGTCTTCGGTATCGTGGCCGTGGTCTCGGTGGTACTCACAGTACGCCCGAGAAGGCTTCCTCCCAGGGATCTTCTTCATCTGCCTCGGGACCGGGAGGTCCTCCCGCCCCTTGACCTCCATGAGGATCTGGGCCCGGGGGGCCAGGAGTGGGGTGTACCGGTTGAAGCGTCGGTGCGGAGAACGAGGGCGTGTGGCGCCGTGGTTCCTTGCTGGTGACGGGCTTCTGCGCCGGCGTTGAGGCGTCGGGCTCCTCCTCTGGGGTGCCTCTTTTCGCCTTTTCTTCCCGGGCTTTAGAGGGGCTTCGGCGGCCTCCTTGTTCCGGTGGGAGGCTGCCTCCTCGGCGTCTGCATACTGGTTTGCCCGAGACAACAGCTCCGGGAAGCTCCGCGGCAGACGTTTGTCCAGGGAGAAGGTGAGTCTGCCCTTCCGGAAGCCTCGCTTCAGGGCTGAGAGAGCCACCTCCTGGCTCAAATTCCGGACCTCCAGTGTTGCCTTGTTGAAGCGGGTGAGATAATCCCGCAGGCTCTCTCCCTCGTTCTGCCGGACATCGAAGAGGGAGTCGGAGACCAGTCTTCGCCGGCTACTGACGGCGAAATGGCTGATGAAGAGACGGGTGAACTGGTGGAAGGACTGGATGGAATTAGCCTCCAGGCCGGCGAACCACGCCCTTGCCGGGCCGCGGAGGGTCGCCGGGAAGGCCTTGCAGAGGAGAGGATCCGATGCTCCATGGAGGAGCATAAGAGTCCTGAAACTCTCCACGTGGTCCCGTGGGTCCGCCGCCCCCGTCGTAGGGTTCGATCGCCGGCATTTTGAACCCCGGCGGGTTTAGGGTTCGCAGGATCCTTGAGGCAAGCGCCGGCTGGGAGGAGATTTCCAAGTCGGCGAAGGGATCTTTGGAGTGGCCCTTCAGGACCTGGAGCTGTCTGTGGAGATCGTCCACCCGCCGGTCCAGGGAGCGCGACCGGTGGGTGGGAGACAAGGAGCGGCGCGAGGGGGACCGACTGGAGTGCGGGCCCCTCGAGGACTGGGGTGTCTGAGAACGCGCCCGGGTCCGCCTCTCGTACCCCGCGCAGCTCCGATGAGAAGGTCCTGGCAGAATGGACCGCACTCGAGAATCCTCCCCGCGCCGGCGCTCCTCTCCATGGGAGAGGAAGGAGCGCGGGTTGTGAGGAAGAGGCGAGTGCTCGGGGAGCAGCGGCTCCTGAGCCCGCTGCGGCACCCGAGAGATCACACCCTGCAGATTCTGCACTGCCTCCGCGAGGGTGCGAACCTGCTGGGCTAGCTGGTCGAACTGAGCAGGTTCGACCGTCTGAATGGGAGGAGAAGCGGTGGAATGCTGCTGAGAGTGTGTTGGGGACGCAGCAGCCTCCCGGCCAGAGGCGCGAGAGGCTCCGCGACCGGAAGCATTGGAAGCTCCGCGACCACCTCGCCGTGCCATTACGATCGTTCTGAGATTCGTGCCCTCCTTCTAGCGCCAACTGTTGCTGGTGGTCCAAACCGAGAACGATTGACACGACGGTGTGAACGGGGTTCCGCCTGAGTTGTCTTGGTTGGTGCTGGTTGCGCTCCACCTTCCGCCAAGGAACCTGCAAACAAGCCTTGCACCACCACCAGGGTGGTGATGGCCCTCCGACGGTCAAGTCAGAGGAGATTGGAGGAGGAGAGATGATAATCACAAGTGGGAGAGAGTGCTCTGGGAGGTATTGCTTACCCCCCCCTTCTCCCCCCAGCCGCATATATACCTGGCTGGGAGGTCTCTCGGGGGGGTTTGTCGTCGTGGGGCACGATAGAATGGCCACTGACATGGCCGTTACGGGGCGTCGTGGAGCAGCGCCGGGTACGGTCATGGCAGGGCGTAGTGGAGCTCCGCTTTGTACGGTTGATACAGGAGATCGTGGGCAGCATCGGGTACAGCCGTTGCAGGGAGTAGTGGAGCAGGAGGCCGCGGCGTGCCTCTGGAGAATAGCCTGTCGTTATCAAAAGATCTCCGACTCGGGGTCGGAATGCTGGATCATAGGGCAGCCGACCCGGGGTCGGGCTGCGAAGCCGGGGAGGTCCGACTCGGGGTCGGAGTGCTGGATCATAGGGCAGCCGACCCGGGGTCGGGCTGCGGAGCCGAGGAGGTCCGACTCGGGGTCGGAGTGCTGGATCATAGGGCAGCCGACCCGGGGTCGGGCTGCGGAGCCGAGGAGGTCCGACTCGGGGTCGGAGTGCTGGATCATAGGGCAGCCGACCCGGGGTCGGGCTGCGGAGCCGAGGAGGTCCGACTCGGGGTCGGAGTGCTGGATCATAGGGCAGCTGTAGCTTTCCTGGATACGCGTGCCGATCACGTGGGGCATGGCGGCTCAATTCCCCCATAACAGAGGCTATTAGACTACTTTTGGCATATGCATGCTTCATGGATTTCAACTCTATCAAATGGATGTAAAAAGTGCCTTTTTAAATGGTTATATAATGGAGAAAGTTTATGTAGAACAACCTCCAGGTTTTGAAAACCACTTACATCCAGATTATGTTTTTAAATTGCATAAAGCATTGTATGGACTTAAGCAAGCCCCTAGGGCGTGGTATGAAAGATTAAGTAATTTTCTAATTGAAAATAAGTTTAAAAGAGAAAATGTGGACAAAACACTCTTCATTAAAAGAAAAGAGAATGACTTATTGCTTGTGCAAATTTATGTGGATGATATAATTTTTGGTGCTACTAATGATAGTCTTTGTCAAGAGTTTGCTAAGCTTAATGCAGGGGGAATTTGAAATGAGCATGATGGGTGAGCTCAACTTCTTTCTTGGGCTGCAAATAAAACAATCAGAGGAAGGCATCTTCATCAGTCAGTCCAAATATATCAAGGAAATGTTGGAGAAGTTCAAGATGAAGGATGCAAAGGAAATCAGCACACCCATGGGCTCAAGTTGGCAAGCTTGACAAAGATGAAAAAGGTAAAAGTGTAGACTGCAAATTGTACAGAGGTATGATAGGGTCTTTACTTTACCTTACTGCTAGTAGACCAGACATATTATTCAGTGTTTACATGTGTGCTAGATACCAAGCATGTCCTAAGGAATCATACTTGCAAGCTGTTAAAAGAATATTCAAATATCTAGTAGGGACATCTAATGCAGGTTTATGGTATTCTAAATAATCTGATTTAAATTTAATTGCTTATTCCGATGCTGAATTTGCCGGGTGCAAACTCGACAGAAAAAGCACAAGTGACACTTGTCAATTCTTGGGTGCTAACTTGGTTTTTTGGTTTAGCAAGAAACAAAATTCAGTTGCCTTGTCCACAGCTGAAGCTGAGTATATTGCAGCCGGAAGCTGTTGTGCCCAAGTTCTTTGGATTAAGCAACAACTTGAAGATTTTGGTATCAAAATGGACAACATTCCAATTAGATGTGATAATACAAGTGCAATT
>NW_024069241.1:0-58069 GCF_009389715.1 Phoenix dactylifera
CATCATCCAAGCATTCCCCTTCCGCATTGTTCTCCCAGCAAAACAATATCATCTCCCAGCTGTCCCAGATCTCGTTCAGAATCCAAACTCCCACGTCTCCGTATTCATCATCCTCCTAGCAAAACAGCCTTGCATCCGCTCCCAAGCTTGATCCGAGTTCCTCCCGAGCTTCACGGCATCCAACCCGCATCCTCCCCTATTTTCAAACAGAGTTATCATCCCGTTAGCATCCCAAATCTCCAACCGTTTCCATTCAGCAACATCCCATGCATCCGAGATCTTCTCAGCTTGCACATTCATCCCCTGCTTCGGAATAAAGAAATCCAACGCCAACCGTACGCATCTTCCTCCGCTAAGATCCCAGCCTTCCTGTTCTTATCCACGGACAAGTTCACAAGTGATCCTATCAACACCACCCGCATGAGATTCCTTCTTCCGGATAAGATCATCTCCCAGCTCTCATCTTGTTTCGAGATCCATCTTTATCCAAGCAACTCCTTCAGCTGTAAGCATCTCCCCGGAATCCACGTCAACAGTCTCCGCGTTGGCCTCTTCTGGATCATCACCCTCTTCCCAACGGCGGATCAGATCAATCTTCGACGACCTTATCCTCCACGCACGTGAAGAAAACAGAGGAGGAGGGAGGGTGAGCATGCAACCTATAAAAAGGAGGAAGCATTCATTCTTGGGAACCCATCTCTCTCACAGGCCAAGTTCTCACGGGAAGAAGAGGAAAGGGTGAGAGAGTAGTTTTGGATATTTTGGGAATGATTTCCCAAAGAAATACAATAATAGAGTTTAAGAGGGAGAGGAAGCCGGCGGGAGAAACAAAGAAGAATCCAGTCGTGATGAAGGCCTTTTACATCGCTGCTGCTGTCGCCCACGACTTCATGAAAGGCTGATCTCCTCACTAGGGCTGGATGCAGCCCTAACAAAGGGCTAAGGGTTTTAATATTTTATTCTATATTCTTGGGGTTGTATGAACTTATTGTTTTCAATGGATATCTTCTTTTGAATCATATTTAATTTCTGTGATTTTAAGTATGATGTTCGTACAACTGTTCTTTATGATCACTAAGTAAATATAAGGTAGTCCATGCTTAGAGAAGATGCGATGTGCTGCCACCTTAGATTAGGGTAGACATTTCATGCCAACTGAAGATGGATTATGCCTAAATTACTTTTGTGAATTTTTATTTAAATGTTTATTAGGCTTGTAGCCAATTTGCATGTTAATCCAAGAACGAAATAAAATATAAATAACCCTTGTTTCGATGTTAGTGGTGAATTCCTTGCCCTAGGTTCTCTAAACTGATATCCTTTTAATTGCATTTTCTTTTATTAAATTCTTAGTTTAATTTTCTTCACAAACTCTCCCTTTTAAATATTTTTATTTTTAAAAAAAATAACTGTACCCCAATCCCTGTGGATCGATACCCATAATCACTATCCTATCAGATACATGCTGTTGCGTGGTCTTTAAAATTGACTATCAATGTACAATGAAATGATGAACAATGCCAAATAATATTTTATTAATTTGTCAATTCATTTACAAAATTTAATCATCAGCGCACCGAAGATTGACTCTTAGGATACAATTCCTAACATTAGATGTATACCCTAGAAGCCAATCTGGCTGACACATTGTTAATTCTAGGACATAATTTTGTACTTGACTACTTATTATTGAATAAATAAAATGCATCTTTTTCATTCATATTGTTTATGTGTCTATGAATCGTCCAAGAATTAATAAGATGATGATGCATATTCTTAAGAGTTAAGAATTTGAGCCATGCATCATTGGTGATTAATTTCTAAATGCTCCTGATTAATAGATCATCATGAGGATGGTGATCGATCCGATGAGATCAGTGCACACAATATGGAATCTATCGACCTTGGTAGATAAGGAGAGATCCTATGTGATTTATAAGACTGAGTTCGTAAGACCTCGGCCGGGGCAGTATGCACAATGGAGAAAGAGTTTTTTACTCTCGAACTTAAGTCGAATAAATCTTGACATATGACAGACGATGGGATTTGACGAGTTGTCCATGACCTCCGTCCTGTAGGGATCCACGATAATAGGACTGTATCATACGATAACTGCACCTAAAGGTTCATCATTCCATTCTGCTGGGTGGCCACTACATGCTGCTAGGTGTCACTGGTGGATGGTGAGACTCACAAAGAATATCTCAATGATCGATAAACCCTAATGAGTTGAGTTAGAATCATTCCCAACCCATTGAAAGGAGTTTTCAATGATATTGTGATAGAGATCGCAATATATCTCACTATCAGTCAGAATAGAATCTATGGGGTCACACACAATAGAGGTATTGACCGATCCGATGGTTGAAAAAGTGATTATGAAAAAAAGTGATTATGAATCATGAGTAATCAATTTGATTGATAATAAGTTGAAGAAGGAACAATGGGAATTGATTAATTGGACTTAAAACACGAATCCTACTTGGAGTAGGATTCCTGGAATCCTACTTGGAGTAGGATTCCTGGAGTCCTAGTTCGATTAGAACTGGAAATCCTACTTGGACTAGGACTGGGAGTCCTACTTGGAGTAGGATTTCTACAATCCTAATTAGATTAGGATTTTGAATTCAATATGGATTCCTACTTAGAATAGGATTCCTAAAAGTCCTAATTAGATTAGGACTTCGGATTCAAAGTCGAGTCCTAATTGGATTAGGACTAAAATTAAATAAGTCCTAATTGGATTAGGATTTCTTAAATTCCAATTAATTATTAATCTAATGAATTAACATGACTCCTAATTGGGTTAGAATTGAAAAGTTCAATTGAGTCATGGTTCATTCAAGTTCTAATTGGATTAGGACTAGCATTGATTAAACCCAAAATTGGTTCACCCTTGGTCTAAGCCTAATTAGATTAGGACCTAACCATAAGTGGCCAGGTTAAACTAGAAGGAGGGGCGTACGCCCCTCCTCCTTTTCCTCCTTGGTGCGGCAAAACAAGAGGGGCCGGCGCCCCTCTTGGAATATCATCAAGGAGCTCCTAAAAGTTAGGAGCTCTGCTTGCTTTATAAAGGGGTATGGGGCAGCACCTAGGGCATTCATTCAAGCCCTTTCCCTCTCCAAGCCATGGCCCCCCTCTCCTCTTCCTTGGTTCAGCCGCAAGCAAGGAGAAGAAAAGAAGAAGGCCTTGGCGGCCTCCTCCTCCACCCTTCCTCCTTCCAACGTAGGAAAAAGAAAGAAGGCTGCAGGGGCTTTGTTCCTTTTCTTCTCTTCATCCTTCTTCTTCCTCCTCCCAAGCACAATCAAAGGTTGATTTAAAGGGAGGACATCAGCCATTAAAGTTGTCTCTGCAAGGGAGCTAGCACCCTGGGGAGACAAAGAAGCTTGGATCGATTTTTGCTTCGTGTGGATACTCGTAGAGGCCGGACGCGTGAACGGCTTCAAGCAAACCTTCATCCTAAACCACGAACTTCAGTTTGCGGTGATCATCTACCCGCATAAGGTGAAGATCTGATCTTCCTAATGTTATTAAAAGTTTTTAATCCTAATCTATCTACGAACGGTTTTGAACAACGTTCATAAGATGAACGTCAATCCCGTGCATGCCTCTTTCGCTGCCATCTGAAATTTTTTAATTTTCTGCGGCATGGGCGGGTTTTCCAACAAACCTCTTCTATTTTTTCAGGTGGGGTCAACTCGAGTTTCCTTGGGGCCGGCTCGAGTTCTGAAGGGGTCGACTCGCTGGGCGTATCAGGGGAAGAAGCTGTCTATCGTCTCAGCCGAGATCGACCTGCGAAGCTCTGGGGTCGACTCGGATGGACTTTGGAGTCAACTTGAAGGGGAAGGAGTCGACTCAAATCGACGTGGAGTTGACTCGAGATCGGGAAGGTCGATTCTTTCTAAAATTCCTGGAACTCGCGAACGGGCTGAACTCAAGGAACTCGATCCGGACATGGATTTTCAACGAAAAGTGATGAGATTTGGATCGTGGGAGATGTGGGAGAATGGCTAGATGATTATCAATGAAATTTTGAATTAAATTTGAATGAAATCAAATCAGCACCATCCATTTCAAATTATCTCACCCGCATGAACCACTAGTGTTTGAATTTTGAATTCAAACAAGATAGGATCTATCCTGTTACAACCAACCCCTTCATGCGCCAACATGATACCAGATTTCCATTTGAATTTCGAATTCAAATGATCAGATGGCATGCAATTAAAAGGATGATCTCCTTGTATCGCCAACACAATGAAAATTCAGCCTTTCCATTTTGCTGACTTCCATCTCCTCTAAGTCCATCTCGCCATAGCTGATAGGGATCTCTGATAAGAGCCTTTAGATCAGATCTAAGTCCTCTTCAATCCCTACTAACCATTCCTCCAAGTTCTTCCAAGAAGATGAATCAAAAGTTGATAGCATCGTGAAGATCAAAATTCAGCAAAGGAAGATCCTGCGCAAGCTAGCACTTCCGCGGGATTGGATCACTCCAGGAGCTTCGCGTGGATTACTCGTAGAGGCCAGACGAGTGTGTGGCTACAAAGCTCGAGCATCGAATCCATTACTTTAAGATTTCATAAAGGTATGAATCTAGATCCAAAGATATCTCTTATAGGTTCCAATCCCCGAGGGTTAAACCTCTTTTGGGGCTCTTCACATAGTAATCTTCAGAGCCTATTCGATGGGCATTCGAAGATTATTTGGGTGTTAGATTAATTGAGTTTAGAACTTAATTAATAATCTCATTTCAGATCTGAAATTAATCGAGCAATGATTTTAGCATAATTGTTTAAACGATCCCGGCATATTGATCATGAATACTTGTAGTGGTACTTTCAGTGGTATCAGAGCCAGGTTCTTTGTTTAATCTTTTATGTTTTAATCATTGCAATTAAATCTAGAATCATGAACATGTTTGGATTAGATCTAAAGTAATTTTATGATTGATTTAATTGCTGATTATGCATGATTAACTAGATCTGAAATTTGAATGCAAGTGATGCAATGTTTATGTTAACATATGTAACATGAATAAATCTGAAATCATAAAATTGTTTAGATTAGATCTAAATAAAATATATGATTCATTTAATCACTAATTTTAAAAGAATTATCAGATCTAAAAACAAATGCAAAAGTTGTATGATGTCTGAATTAATTCATGAAAGTTTATATATATGATGTATGAACATAAATCATAATGATTTAAACATGAATTAAAAGATGAATTACACATAATTAATTATCAAACTCAGATCTGAAAAATATTTTAAGAACTGTAAGTTTATAATTAAGGCGTAATTAAAAGCATTACGCAATGATTTAAACTTTCATAAGCTTACACTTAATTAAGAATTAAGTGATATGAAAATCTAAATCTAGAATTGTAACTCAATTAAATGACAATTGCATAAGCCTTTGGAGGTTTGGATTAGCTTGTATCAAGTTCTCAAGATTGGATTAGACCTAAGGTTAGAATCAAACATGGTCTAATTAGAGTTAATTGATCAAATCTAATTAAGTAGTAACTAAATTAGATCAAGAAAACTCTAGGTCAAATATAATAGTTGTAGATTGATCAAGTCCATGTCTTTGATTAGACCAAGATGGAACTTGATTGAGGCTCAAAGGTTGAGCCCGAGTCATTTAAGTAATCAAAACAAAATAGGGAGCTACTCGCACTGATTCGTCTTTGTCGAGTTAAGGGCATATTCCTTCCACCGATCTCACTTGCCTGGCTAACATGGTCAATCATATTTTGATTGGATTACTTAATGATTCGAGTTGACCCATGCCTTTAAGAAAAATCAGTATGACTAATTTAGGTGCCTCCTTAACCGGATTGAATCTAGTTCTTATTAATCAGACTTGATGAAGTTAGTGGGAAGATTTGGATTAGCCGGTTCTTCTCATCTATTATCAATTAAATCAAATCCTTTAAAATTGTTAGGTTCTTAAAATGAAATAGTTATGGAGATAACTGTTGGAAATTGTATCCTAAGAGTCAATCGTCAGTGTGCTGATGATTGAATTTTGTAAATGAATTGACAAATTAATAAAGTGTTATTTGGCATTGTTCATCATTTCATTGTACATCTTCAAATGAACTCTTATATGATGAAGTCCTTAAGACTTATTTTATGATAAAGGAGGATTTATCTTCAAGTTCTTAAACCTGCTCATGACCAAATGATTTGCTGTTAATAGGACGATAGCATTGTCGAGATTAGGTCGTTGTGAGACATATACGTTGGTTGTCCTCTTAATCAAAGAGTGTGGAGACACTGATATGTCGCACAGGTGAAGTATAGGAGTACATTCCACTGAACGTGACCAATTCCGGAACACTCTACTATCGAGAGATGTTCCGAGTGGATATGGGTATAAGTATCACTCAGACCTGAGATCACCACAGTGACTAGCAAGCAACTCACTGTACTTTGGTACCGAACTAGCAGAATTTCTAATTCTGGAATGGAAGGTTACTGGGTGCAGTCAAGTTGATGCGGGATGATTGCGAGGGATTTAAACATAAAGGTTATCAGTAAGTTATATTGATTAACTAGCCTAATAGCAGCAGGAAATTCAGTCACATATGGGATAAAAAAATATTAACATGAGCATGGTAATTTCAGGACTAGTTACCCGCATGTACTAATTCATTTAGGACTTAGAGGCATGGACCGTTGTGGTTGAGAAACCACTTGATTAGGACAATTCCTTCAATAAATCAGACCTAGAGTTGAGGTTTACCGAACATTGAACTTCTGAAATTTTTCTGGAGGATCCTTGATCTCACTCTCGAAGGTTGATGATCGGATAACCAAGCTTCATCTTCCATTGCAATAGGGCCCTTTTGCTATTGGTTTGGAAGGATAATTGACCAATGACATGAAGTACTTTAAGGACCTGCAAAGAAACAGGGATTAGAAGTTTGGCGTGAGAGGGGAATGGAATTCACAAAAGAAAAGGGAGGCGAAAGGAGATAGGCCTGCGGTGGATATGGAAGTGGCTTTAGGGCCTCACGCCCAACTTGGAACAAGGGCCTCACGCCCAACCTTCTCTCAAGGTGACTGTGAGACCCTGGAACTGGGCCCGGTCCACTTGACCGGCCCAGTCCCAACACTTGGCCTCACGTGCAACGCACGTGAGGCAGCAACGGGATGGATTCTTTCCATCCCGAAGAAGAAGGAGGAGCCCTGTTTTAGGGCTTCCTTCTCCTTCTTCTTCTCCTTTGAGCCCACCGAAGGAGAGCCGCCGCACGCCAAGGGGGGGAGGGTCTTCTTCGTGTGGCCACCGAGAGAGAGGGAGAGAGGGGGAGAGAGAGAGAGAGGGAGAGAGGGAGAGAGAGAGGAGCCACGGCACCAGGTGGTCTCCTTCTTCCTTGCCGCCGGAGAAGAGAGGCGCGGATCTTCATCGGGGCTAAGGTAAACTTCTCCTTCTCCTTGCTTGATGCTTGGCCATGATGTGTTGGGGGTTGGGGTGGGCCGATCGCCGGAAACTTGGGTCCAAAAATGGGTCGGCCGAATGCTCCATCGTCGGCCTTATTCGCCGCCGCCAGCCGCCGGGAGTGGTCGGGCTTGCTCCGCCACCTCCTGCCGCTGTCAGGGCCGGCCACCACGGCCGCCCTTGGGCCCGACCGAGAGGGAAGAAGAAGGGGGGGCGGGGGCTCACGGGTCCCCTGTCTCGCCGAAGAGGAAGAGGGGATTCAGGAGAAGAAGGGAAAAGAAAAAGGAAAGAAGAAGGAAAAAAGAAAAGAAAAGAAAAAGAAAAGAAAAGAAAAGGAAAAAGAAAAAAAAAAGAATAAATAACTAAAAGGAGGGTGGTTTACGGGTATGAACCCGGATCCGAATCCGAACCCGGGGTGCTAGACACTTCGGCAGGGTCGGCCCTGGGAGAATGTTAAAATTTAGGTTTTATATATATATTGTGATGAATTTTAAAAGAAAATATGGTTTTTGAATATTAGGTGCTGCGAGGGATTTGCAGAATTAATTGGATTTGTTGTGGATCGCGTTCGCAAGGTAAGTGATGTAACCTCTTTCCTAGATTTATCGGCAAAGTAAATATCTGTCGAATTATTTGTGATTACGAATTTGATGCATGGATTATATGTATATTTTTAGAATATTGTATGACTCTGATTGGACGTATTTGCTTCTGGTTGAATTATATTTAATTGCTCTGACATTGTATTTCTCGGCTTGAAACACTGAACATAATGTAAGAAAAGATAATGACTTGAGATAGATTCAGACTTGCAGTCGAGCTATGTTGAGGACCCTGCCAATGGGGGCTAATACATTGGTACCGCAAGAAGAATAGTCGGTGATATGACCCTGCCACAGGAAACATGTGGTCATAGTCCTTGGCTGTTGAGTTGAATCTGGTAAATTGAAAGAGGTTAAGATATGAACGATATTTGGTTTTGACACTGTATGTTTTTATAATTGAAATATGAAATAGAGAACTAATTGAACTATCGACCTGGCTATGTTGAGGACCCCGCCAATGGGGGCAGATACGTTGGCAATTGATTGTCTTGAAGGACTCACCGCAAGAAGATTAGTCGGTGTTGATGACCCTGCCACAGGGAACATGTGGTCATAGTCCAGGATCGACAAGATGAATTGAACATGTGAAAGAATCTCAAAACTGCAAAAAGAATCTTATGAATTTAAGAAATATTTGACTTATACTTTGGAACTGCATATCTATTTATTTTCCACCTATTATTGCTTGATTTATCTAGCTAGGGTGTTCATTACTTACTGGGCTGTCTAGCTCATTATACCCTCTCTTGTTGTTTTACTGATTTCGAGAACTAGTCTATTGGAGATTCAAATTGGGAGAGCGACTAGAAGGATTGTGGCACAAGTTATCTTAGATTAGGGTTATTTAAGTTGATTTGTTATTATGGACATTTATTATGATTGGTGGACTTTTATTATTTTAAGAACTAGGTTTCTGCATGTTGGTAAATGATTATTCCGCTGCATATTTAGACTTGTGAGACATTATGACTTGAGTTAGTCAATGGAATAAGATTCTAATTTATTCTGTTAAATTATTTTGGAAATTTATAATTGAGGTGTTTGGTTTAGATGCCTTGCATGCTCGTGGGGAGAGTTTCCTACGGGTGTGCGGCGGTTGGCGCGACCCCCGGCCCGCGATCTCGGAACGGGGGCGTGACAACTTAAGTGGTATCAGAGCGGACTTGGATAGAATCTAAGACAAAGAATCATACACGATATGAGTGTAGGTGGGTAGACACTAGGGACATTGGGACGTTAGGTGTGAAGAATATGATGATTATTCTTATACATAAAAAATAATAATAATAATAATTTAATTTGGTGAGCTTTCTTTTTATGAGTCTGCTGTTATTTGATGCATATAGGTCAGGATGCCTCAACGTCGGGCGAGAAAGACTACTATTAGTGCTACAGATGAGACACCGAACTGGCATGCTGACAGCACACCCCAACGGGTTGGAAGTATCCCTCAGCAGGAGGGAGTCATGAACCCTCAAACGGGACAGGAACCGGGCTTAAGCCAGGTTATGCAGACCATGGTGGGCCTCATGCAAATGCAACAGCAGGTGCAACAGCAGTTGCTCCAACAACAAGCGCAGTTGCTCCAGACACAGCCACAGCAAGGACGAGGGAAACAGTGTGAACATCGTAGCAGCATAGCTGAATTTAAGAGACTGGCTCCTCCAGCTTTTCAGGGGACTACAGAACCTTTGGAAGCCGACAATTGGCTTACAGAGATGGAAAAAGCATTTGCTGTCTTAAGATGCCGGGACGATGAAAAACTTTTGTTTGCATCATACATGTTGCAGGAAGAAGCATTTAATTGGTGGCAGATGTTGGAGCATAAATTTGAGCATGATGGGGAACCTCTCACTTGGGATAAATTTCGAAAAGCATTCTATGATAAATATTTTCCTCGGAGTGTCAGGACACAGAAGGAACAAGAATTTATCCATTTGAAGCAAAGGGGCATGACAGTGGCCGAATATGAAGCCAAATTCACAGAACTAGCCAAATTTGTTCCGAAATTGGTGGAAGATGAGCAAGACCGAGTGCACAAGTTTGAGATGGGATTGAAGACTGAAATTAGGAAGCAAGTGGTACCCTATGAGTTGACTACCTACGCAGCTGTGGTGAATAAAGCTTTAATCATTGAAAGGGAAGTCAACGAAGCTTTTGCTGAAAGAGAAAGAAACCAAAAGAAAAGAAACAGACCTGCTGAATTTAAAGGGGGAAACAAGAATTTCAAGAATCCAGCTCAGAAGCCAAATAAAGATAGAAATCCCAAAAATGAGAATGGAAAGTGTTCAAGATGTGGCGGTAATCATGAATTTGCAAATTGTCCCTGGGTTACAGGTTCTTGTTTTCATTACGGACAGAAAGGTCATAAAATTGCAGATTGCCCACAAAGAAACGAGATTAAATCCACGCAGGCAATGGAAGGAAGCCAGAGGCCAAAGACTCAAGGAAGGGTGTTCGCACTTACACAGCAGGATGCACAAGCTTCTAATGCAGTGGTCACAGGTACTATTCCCGTATTCGATATTTATGCTTATGTCTTATTTGATCCGAGTGCCACACATTCATTCATATCCTCAAGCTTTATCAAAACACATAATATATTGTGTGAATCTATGACCACTAAGTTCTATGTGGAGACGCCAGTAGGTGGTATGTTGAGCACTGATGTTATATGCAAGGCATGCAAAATTGAAATAATAGATAGGGAGTTACCTGTGGATCTAATTGTACTTGATATGCGGGATTTTGATGTCATTCTGGGGATGAATTGGCTCGCTACCTATCATGCCTCAGTGGACTGTCATGGCAAGAGGGTAAATTTCCAAATTCCGGAGGAACCGGCATTCAGTTTCTGTGGGAACCAGGGAACTGCTTTTCCTCATATTATCTCGGCTTTGCAAGCTGGACGAATGTTAAGGAAAGGATGCACAGGTTATCTGGCCTCAGTAATTGATATACAACAAGATGAACTAAAGATAGAGGATATTCCTATAGTGAATGAATTTTCGGACGTCTTTTTCGAGGAGTTATCAGGATTGCCACCGGACAGAGAAATTGAATTCACTATTGATCTTATACTCGGTTCAGGTCCGATTTCTAAAGCTCCTTATCGAATGGCCCCAGCTGAATTAAAAGAATTGAAAGATCAGTTGCAAGATTTACTGGACAAGGGTTTTATACGACCTAGTGTGTCACCTTGGGGAGCTCCAGTGCTCTTTGTGAAAAAGAAAGATGGAAGCATGAGACTCTGCATTGACTATAGAGAATTAAATAAAGTCACTATAAAGAACAAGTACCCTTTGCCTCGAATAGATGATTTATTTGACCAGTTGCAAGGTGCATATGTTTTCTCTAAGATTGATCTCTGCACAGGATATCATCAGCTAAAGATCAAAGCGGAAGATGTACCCAAGACTGCATTCAGAACTCGTTATGGACATTATGAATTCTTGGTGATGCCTTTTGGATTGACGAATGCCCCAGCAGCTTTCATGGACTTAATGAACAGAATATTTAAATCTTTTCTAGATCGATTTGTGGTGGTGTTCATTGATGACATTTTAATTTATTCAAAAGGAAAAGAAGAACATGAGGAACATTTACGAAGCGTACTTCAACTCTTAAGAAGGGAGAAGCTCTATGCTAAATTAAAGAAGTGTGAGTTTTGGTTGAATGAGATATCGTTTTTGGGGCATATCATATCCGGAGATGGGATTTCTGTGGATCCAGCAAAAGTGGAAGCTGTAGTACAGTGGAACAGGCCTACTAATGTTTCTGAGATTCGCAGCTTTCTAGGAATGGCAGGCTATTACAAACGATTTATGGAAGGATTTTCCTCTATAGCTATACCTTTGACTCGTTTAACTCAAAAAGGAGTTAAGTTTGAATGGACTGAAGAATGTGAACGAGGCTTTCAGGAATTAAAGAGGCGATTGGTTACAGCACCTATTCTTACTATACCTACAGGTGATGATGGATTCACAATTTATAGTGATGCTTCAAGGAAGGGACTCGGCTGTGTTTTGATGCAGCATGGTAAGGTAGTAGCCTATGCCTCTAGACAATTAAAATCTTATGAGCAAAATTATCCTACTCATGATTTGGAGTTAGCAGCTGTGATTTTTGCTCTCAAGATTTGGAGACATCATCTTTACGGAGTACGATGCGAAGTGTTTACAGATCACAAAAGTTTGAAATATATATTTACCCAGAAGGAATTGAATTTGAGACAAAGAAGATGGTTGGAACTGTTGAAGGACTATGATCTAACGATAAATTATCACCCTGGAAAAGCTAACGTTGTTGCAGATGCCTTGAGCAGAAAGTCAATAGGAAATATGGCTACTTTGATTACTAGCCAACTACAAATTTTGGAAGATGTGAGGAAACTTGAACTAGAAATCTGAGTATCTGGCACAAGGACTCAACTGGCTTATATGCAGGTTCAGCCGACACTCATAGAGAGGATCAAGACAGCTCAGGGTAATGACCAGCAGTTATTGAAGATTCGGAAGTCGATAGAAGCAGGAGATATATCTGAATTCAGGATTCATGAGGACGGATCTTTGAGGTATCGGAATAGAATTTGTGTACCTATGGATTTAGTAATCAAACAGGAAATTCTTAAAGAAGCCCATCAGTCTGGATATACAGTGCACCCAGGACGAACTAAGATGTATAGAGATTTAAAGGAATTGTATTGGTGGAACAACATGAAAAGAGAAATTGCTCAATTCGTGGCACAATGTCTAGTATGTCAGCAGGTTAAAGCTGAACACCAAAGACCTGCAGGACTGCTTCAGCCTCTTGACATTCCAATATGGAAGTGGGAACAAATTTCTATGGACTTTGTAACAGGACTGCCAAAGACTCCTAGTTCTAATGATGCAGTATGGGTGATAGTGGATAGGCTAACCAAATCGGCACACTTTTTACCTATCAAAGTTGGGTTCGGTCTGGAAACGCTAGCTAAATTATACATTAAAGAAATTGTGAGACTGCACGGTATTCCAGTATCCATTGTGTCTGATCGAGATACTAGATTTGTATCACAATTTTGGAAAAGCTTGCATAAGGCTTTGGGGACAAAATTATGTTTTAGTACAGCCTTTCACCCTCAGACCGATGGTCAGTCTGAGAGGACCATTCAGATTCTTGAGGATATGTTGAGAGCTTGCGTCATAGATATGAAGGGTTCTTGGGATGAGCATCTACCTCTGATAGAATTTACATATAACAACAGTTATCAGAGTAGCATACAGATGGCGCCTTACGAAGCTTTATATAGAAGAAAATGTCGTTCGCCAATTTGTTGGGATGATATTGGTGAACGAAAATTGTTGGGCCCTGTTGCCCAAGGTGACAATCCAAGAGGGGGGGGGGTGAATTGGTTTCTTCTAAATTTTTGGTACTTTTAAAACTTTCTTAATTAAGTGCGATGGATGCTCTCTTAGGTTATTTAAGTGAGTTAATCTAATGCAAGAAGAGAAGATAAAGCAAGAGAAAATGAAAGCACAAACACAATGCAAACACACCAATATATAGTGGTTCGGTGCTCTCCTTAGCACCTACGTCCACTCCCCAAGCGTACCCTTGGGAATTCACTATAATCTTCCGGATTACAGTTGGATTGTTTTTCGGGCTCACAATCCAAAAACCTTGTTGGTTTTACGGGCTCACCAACGAACCTATACACTTGGTTTTCCGGGCTCACCAAGAACCTTGTTGGTTTTGCGGGCTCACCAACGAACCTATACAACTTTGGTTTTCCGGGTTCACCAAAAACCTTTGTTGGTTTTGCGGGCTTACCAACGAACCTTTGTTGGTTTTGCGGGCTTACCAACGAACCTTTACAAAGTGTTTAAACAAATGAAAAGAAAAGATTTAAACTCCTAGATGAGCATATAAAGCAATATGAACAACAAGAAGAGTTAGAAAGAAATTATCGCTTTGAAGTCGCTTTGCTCTTCTTGGTCAAGGAAGCTTCACTCTTCAATGGGGGAAGGAGCTCTTAATGCCTCTTTGAATCTGCTCAATCCCTTTCTTTGATTCTTGAATGAAGCTCCTGATGAAGCTTGTCTTGCTAGGGTTCTCTCTTGAATGCACTTGATGTATTTTCCCCAAAGCTTGCTTCCTCTGATGAATACTCCCTCTTAAATACTTCTCCAACCTCCAAATAGTCCTTTCTGACCGTTGGATTGAAGAAACTAGTCGTTTATAGCCGTTGGGAGTCCAAAAAGCATTTCTGCACAACTAGCCGTTATGTTCAGCCCGTGTTTGGGTCGGCTCAACCTGTCCTTGGGTCGACCCAACCTTCACTTGGGTCGACTCAACCATTTCTTGGGTCGACCCTCTCAGAAACCACAGAAACCTCAATTTCAGCCTTCCTTCCCATGGGTCGACCCAACCATTCTTTGGGTCGACTCAAAGTCCACTTGGGTCGACTCAACCTCTTCTTGGGTCGACCCTCTCAGTAATTCCAGAGAACCAATTTCTGTCTGTCTTTCTGTCTTGCCTTTGGGTCGACCCTCTCAGAGTTTGGGTCGACTCAAGCTTGGGTCGACTCAACCACTGTTTGGGTCGACCCTCTCAGTAAATCCAGAGAACATTCTTCAGTTATGTTTTTGAGGTTCTTCAAGGTTGGGTCGACTCATGCTTACCTTGGGTCGACCCAACTCACTGTTCATTTGTGCCATTTTTGCAGGAGTGTGCCAAATGATTTCTTGATGTGCCGGGGTTGACCCAATCAACCTTTGGGTCGACTCAATCCACACTTTGCTGCATTCTCAAGGTTAGATTCATTCAAATGAACAAGGTCATGTATCTATTTTCAATTAACCAAATATACTGAGAGTAATGAACTTATAAATGAAGTATCAATTTAACTTATAGCATACTCTAGATAATTGCTTGTTAATCATCAAAATAACACTATCATCCTCAATCTCCCCCTTTTTGATGATTACAAAATAAAGAGTATAAGTCTATTGATACTTGTCTTTAAAATCAGTTTATAAAAGGGATTAAATTGCTGAATTTCAGCTTTTCATATATACTTGTAAAATCTCCCCCTATATCATTCAAATATTGCCAATTTGACTTTTTGAATTGCTTCCCCTTTCATTTATAATTCATTAGCAATGAAACTTCAAAAATTTGAGATAAAATAAGAGTTTCAGCTTATGTATCGGGGTGAGAAAGGAGCGTGCCAAATTCTGAATTTATATGTGCCAAATTCTGAATTATGATAGAACTTTTTGATTTGATGATTTTCATTGTTACAAATTGCTCCCCCTTAGATATGTAAGCTTTCTTATATGATTTTCAATTTGTTTGCCCATTTATTTCTCTTTTCTTTTCATAACTTCTTTACTCACTCTTTCTCACAAAAGTAATACTCTTTCTTCTCCCTTTATATACTCTTTCCTTCTCTTCTCTTTTATATACTCTTTCCTTCTCTTCTCTTTTATATACTCTTTTCTTCTCTTCTCCTTTATATACTCTTTCCTTCTCTTCTCCCCCTTTTTGTTATCATCAAAAATATATATATGGGAAAAGATGCAATAAAGAACAAACTTCAGACTTCATTGATCAAAATAGAAACATTTTCATATATTAATGCTCAAAATGATGAAAAGTACAATGTTCCACAATCAAGATTTAAAGATATAAGGGAAAGACAAGATTCATAAGGGAAAAAGCAAGATACATATGAGAAAAGGCAAGATACATACGAGAACTAGATTTCTAGCCTAGGCTCTAAATATAGATGCTAAGATCAGCCTAGGGAGACTCTAATTGAGAGTGGAAAATAGGGTTTTCGGAAGAGGACAAAGGGTAAACAGTGCCCTAGATAGCTCACGGGTCCCCCTTTTAACAGTGGGGTTCCGACGTTGGGTCGACTCAAGAATTTTCTTGGGTCGACTCAACGTTGGGTCGACCCTATTCTGGGTTGGGTCGACCCAAGTGCAGAATTTTTCTTTTCTCTTCCTTTTTGCTTCTAAAAATTTTTCTTGCTTCCAATCCTTATAAATTCTTTCTGGGACAATGATACATGAGTAAGGAATCTATAGATTACAAGTTTGACTCATGTTTCATAGGTTCTTAGAAATGGAAGGAATGTATCATGAGACTGCTTGCTTCCTTTTATATCTCTTCAATAAAACGGATCACATATGCCTAATTTCCTCCTTAGCGTGCAGAATCTATCTTCACTCAAGGGTTTTGTGAATATGTCGGCTAATTGTTTTTCAGTGCATATATGCTCATATGTTTCCATTTTGCACATGATCCCTAATAAAATAATATCTTATTTCTATGTGTTTGGCTTTAGGAATGAGATATTTAGAATATAAGCCAGAAGTGATCTCTAAATGTAGATTCCAAAGATAGTTTTGAAATCAAGTGTAGATGAAATCTTTTTCAAGTTATTTCAAGGAGTATCAAGAATAATATTCAAAGAAAGCACGAATGAAAATCCAATATCCTCCTTTTTTTTTTAATATATTAAGTATATAGCAACATGAGAGCAATCTAATTAATTTTTAGAGTATAGTATAAGAGCAGATAAAGATCAAAACTTATATACTCAAAAAATATAAGATTATGTTGAATCCTTAATTCTTAATGACTTCAAAGTTCTTTCATGATATAAAAGTATTGGAGCATAGATACCAAGACATGAATTTATGCAATGTAGGATATATAAAATTCAGGGCATTGAAAGTTCTTTTAAACCTCTCTTAAAGACTTTCTTTTACTCCTTTAAAGATCATAGCATCAAAATCAATTAAAATGAATTGGCTCATGATTGAAACACTAAAGTGCAAGCCAATAAGAGCTCATTAGTAGATTCCAAAGTAAATTTCCAATACTAAGACAAATGGAATCCTTTTCACTTAGTTTTCAAAACAAGTGATTTACCAATTAAGTACAGATAAAAATCCAACTTTCAAAAGATATTCAATGAAGCACAAAGTTTAATACCACTTTACATTTAGTATTCTTTCTCTTATCTTTAGTTGAATTTCAGATTTTAATGATAAACGTGAATAAAACTGAACCTTTATGATATCAAGAATGTAGAGTGATCTAGAGTTATTCAAAATTTATAGCAATCGCTCTTTTTAATCTTTTAAGAACAAGTTATGCTTCCTCTTAATCTTTGAGAAAATGTACTGAAATATTAATCAGAAAATGATTCATTTGAAGCTCAAATTCTTTCAAGAGCATTTACATTTTCTTTCTTTTAAGAATCATTTGAGTGAGCTGAAATATTTCTAGACTTGAGATCATTCACTCTTTTAATAATATATATACATATATATTTTGATGAAAGTCTTTAACAATGTAGGAGAGGAAAAAAAAATATATAGATGACCATTGAAGTATATGTATTTATAGAACTCAATTTCTTAATCAAGGTTTTTCAGCAATGTATATATGAAGCACAATAAATCTTTTCAATATCAAAATAAAATCATATATTAAAAAATATTTGTTTGCAATCAAGATCATCAAAAGACACATCATTCAGACCAATATTAGTACACTTTGAAGATAAGAAATGATATGTTTCAGATGCGTATCAGGGCAAGCAATCAAGGCATCAGAATTATTCTATTTTTCTTAAGCTGTAATTTTATCTAGAAATTCATATTGAGTTATTCCCCAAAATGATGCAATCATTGAAGCATATAATGAAGGTTACAAAAATACAATGATAGAGGCATTTTTAAATTAAGTTTAAGCTTTTATACAACATCAGATTCTGAATTTCATAAAAATTTTCAAGGAGCCTTTCAGGATTATAATTTGAGATATGCATCTTCTACATTGTAGCTCATCTTAAATTATTAAGATTGAAGACACATATTTCAAGAACATTAGAGCACATCCAGAATCTTTGTAATTCATATTGAATTTTGGTACAAATTGGAGGATATTATGTACTAATGTTAGGCAAGATAAAAGATATGTCAGAATCAATCCATTTTGCCTAATTTGCAAATTCAAATTAAATTTTTTTTATTTTTCAAAATATATTCATTAAAACAAAATGATGTTGTTGTTGGTAATAACATGTTTCAATCAAAATTTATAGGCATAAAGCATTACAAGTTATATCTAGGAAAGATCTTTGCTATTTGAATATTGAAAACACATAATTCAAAATATGCAAAACATAACAAGCATGTCATGGATCAAAATCAATTCTTTTCAAATAAAATTTCCTTTATTTAAATACAATTTAGCACTAATTTTATCCTTAAGGTGTGTTTTCAAGTGATTCAAACTTCATTTGATTTTTCACAACCTTCTTATATATTTTTATTTATTTATCATTCATTCCCCAAATTTTTAATTTCTTTCTTTAACCATTCAATGAACATTTTGATTATCTTCATTTATTTTTCGGTTTTACTTTTCTATGCTCTATATTCTATTTGCTCCCTATCCGGTGGAGTTGGAAGGGGCACGAGGTACTACCACTAGCCTCCCTCTTGTGCCGTCCCTAATATGCCCTGCACCGAATAGTTGGGTCAAATAGTGCCGGGTACTACCACTAGCCTCTCCATTGGCACCATCCCTATAATGAGCAATGTAGAAATGTTAAACTATTCTCTTTAGCAACAAGATATTCACTCCAAACTCTCCCTATTTAAATATAATTAATTACGGATTTTATCCCTTCCAAAAGAATGTTCACACAAGTCTCACAAATATGCTGAATATATTATGCTTGTGCTGCTTTTACTTAAGATTGGAGTATTTACTTAGCTTTTACTTCTTCGGAGCAATGTTCATTTTCTTTTTCTTTATCTCTCTCTCTTTTTGTTATTTTCAAGTAGTTACATGAAAGAGCAGAATAAAGAATTAATCTAATATGCTGCATATAAATATATATCATGCAAACAGCATTTTTATTATGCCCAATGATTCATAGCTTATCACAAGTTATTTTGAATTAGAGATTTGAGGCATAAACTTGTGTATTTCATGGTTATGCATTATATAGGAAAAAGTAAACTTCAATTTAATCACACCATGAAACAATCATCACTAGCATGAGAATGAAGCATGATATCAAGATGATCAGCAATTAAAGGTTTAATCATGCTACCATATAATTTCAGATTATTGATTTTGCTCAACTAACTCATAAGAGAAGAGTTTAGATTACCAGTGTATTTAGCATTCTTCAAGCCAAATATCTTTTAGATTCTTTACACCCTTGGCTGAAGAAAATCTCTCTCCTTTTTTTTGTTTGCAAAGGAATGTTTATTGTATCTTTCATCAAGGTGTCCTTCAAGTTGAAATTTCTTGCTCATAAATCCTGTATCATTAATAAACTCTTTTTCTTTCTTGAAGGAAAGTCATTAGTTTCTTCAAGATACAAAACATTCATACAATATATTTCTTTAGCTAGATGACTCAACATAAGATATGACAATAATTGAATATTAAGTCACTTTACTCAAGAGATTGTCTAAATATAAGCAAGCACAAGTCACTTGAACTAAAGATATAATTTTATTAAATAATATGGTTCAAGGACACCCATGTGAGGCAATAGGAAGATTTATCAAAGTCAAACCAATTTTTTTTTTTATTTTCAGAAGCAATTTAGCTTAGATTCTATTTGCTTAAAATAATTATCAATAAGATATACCAGTTAAGTTTTAATCAAGTTATTTTAAATAGTTGTTTCTATCAAAATTCTGGTTATGATTCGGCTTTCAATACAAATAATCTTGTTTTAGAGAGATAGGCAATTTTCTTTTAGATTAATTAAGATTTTATATTTGACTTATGGGAGATGGTTCAAAGGAATTAATATTCATACTTTTAGAATATTTTTATGCTCAGATTAAACATGACGTGTTAACATTAATCAATAGAATTCGAGATAATTTTATGTAAGGATATTAATTATTCAATCAAGGATACAGTGATTATACTAAATGAGACACTTTAAAGATCAGATTTATTAATCTTAGATTTTTTTGAATAGTCTTGAGAATTACAAAAAAAAATCATTGTTATAAAACTTTTTAGTAGAATTTTCATTATGATCACGACACATTAATCATTTATGATTGAAACATATGATGCATACATGCGACTTATAGAGTAAATCATAATATATTTCAAATAATCACATAAGGAATGAGTGATATTATGATAAATTATACTCATACCTTCACAAATAATGAAATAAGATTTCATAAGTATTATGCTCAATAAAGTTTTAACATGAAGGTATGAAATCAGCATCAAGTGTTTATACTAGAGAGGAAATTTAGATTTTTGTAAACTTGAAGAAGAAGGTTATATATATATCCATTCATTGTTTTCTTATCATGATGCAAGCACTAGAGAGTTTCATGCTAAACTCGTTGAGATAAAATTTAACATATGAGGCATTTAAAAACTTTGATGCAGAGAGTATCGTAATTTCATAAAAAAGATAATTTCAATACACGAAGTAGAATGTTAAACCTTATACTAAATTTAATGAGACTTATCTTTAATTATGTGTCAATGCACCCATTTGTATGAAAATTTCATTTGTTCCATGGGTAGCTTGGCACACCTACATCTATACCCTCATATTTTTCATTTTGGGTACCCAAGCTTGCTTGGGTCCTTGAGGGTTAGTGCATATGGTTCCTTTTGGAATCCAAATTTGTTTAATCGTAATAACTTTACCATTTGATTTATTCGAATTAGAACCATAAATAAAGTTTTTATGCCCAATCTTTTTATATTTGAAATAAGTTATCTTATTTGATGGTTTGCTTGGCAAATTGATAACCTTTTTCTTTAGGGTTTTATTATTGAGCACAGGAATCCAGCCAAGTCTTGATTTATCAAAAACAGCATGTTGGCTTTCAAACGTCGTTTTTAATTTTTCTGAACTTACAGTGAATTTGTTAATAAAAGATTTTAATTGGTTGATTTCTTCATTTAGGTTTTGATTTTCTTTAATTAAATTCTGATTTTTTTGAATCAATTGTTCTGAATTTAACCTTAAGCTTTCATTTTCAGAATTTAGTTTGTCTTGTATTTCAGCAAAAGAATTTCTTTCTTTTGAAATTTTTAGATTTAGTCTCTTAGAATTTTTATTCTTCATAGCTAGTTTTCTACATTCACAATACAATTCATGAAAAGCATTTAATAATTCATCATAAGAAAATTCTTCTTGAAAATCATTTGATGTAAGAGTAGATTCAGATTGTACCTTATCTTCTTGTGCCATAAAGCACAAGTTAGTTACCCCTTGTACTTCTTTGGAGCTAGTATCATCATTGTTGCTCCTAACTTTTATTTTCTTGCTTGACTCTTCCTTGGTCAAGGCTTTCTTCCTTTTTATCTCTTTCTTACTTTCTTCTTGCTTCCTCTTCTTCTTTGTCTTTAGGAAGCTTTTGAATTTTTCGGTGTTTGGGTATGGATCCTTGTTTTCATCACCGAATTCTTCATTTGTTGTTCTTTCTTCCGGATTGGGAGATTCAACATCGTTTTCTGCAGGCTCACTGTTAGTATGTAATTGAAGCATATGTGAGCTAAACAGAATATTGTCATAAATATTTTCTAAAGTATCCCAGATTTCCTTAGCAGATAAACATGCAGAGATTTTATTAAATTCAGTTTCATGGATAGCACAATATAGTATGTTCATAGCATTAGCATTCAATTGTGCTAAGTCTTTTTCATTAATAGTGTGAGAGAGTGAGTGAGGGCCTCTAGTAATGATGTACCATAATTCATAGTTTGAAGCTTGAATGAATATCCTCATTCTAGCTTTCCAATAAGTGTAGTTTGTGCCATTAAATAGAGGTGGTCTATCAATTAATTGTCCCTCTCCTATAGAACATCCCACTTGGGTTGTCATGATCTTTAACTCTTGATTGTGAGATCAATGGGTACTATTAGAGCACCTTGCTCTGATACCACTTGTTGCCCAAGGTGACAATCCAAGAGGGGGGGGGGGTGAATTGGTTTCTTCTAAATTTTTGGTACTTTTAAAACTTTCTTAATTAAGTGCGATGGATGCTCTCTTAGGTTATTTAAGTGAGTTAATCTAATGCAAGAAGAGAAGATAAAGCAAGAGAAAATGAAAGCACAAACACAATGCAAACACACCAATATATAGTGGTTCGGTGCTCTCCTTAGCACCTACGTCCACTCCCCAAGCGTACCCTTGGGAATTCACTATAATCTTGCGGATTACAGTTGGATTGTTTTCCGGGCTCACAATCCAAAAACCTTGTTGGTTTTACGGGCTCACCAACGAACCTATACACTTGGTTTTCCGGGCTCACCAAGAACCTTGTTGGTTTTGCGGGCTCACCAACGAACCTATACAACTTTGGTTTTCCGGGTTCACCAAAAACCTTTGTTGGTTTTGCGGGCTTACCAACGAACCTTTGTTGGTTTTGCGGGCTTACCAACGAACCTTTACAAAGTGTTTAAACAAATGAAAAGAAAAGATTTAAACTCCTAGATGAGCATATAAAGCAATATGAACAACAAGAAGAGTTAGAAAGAAATTATCGCTTTGAAGTCGCTTTGCTCTTCTTGGTCAAGGAAGCTTCACTCTTCAATGGGGGAAGGAGCTCTTAATGCCTCTTTGAATCTGCTCAATCCCTTTCTTTGATTCTTGAATGAAGCTCCTGATGAAGCTTGTCTTGCTAGGGTTCTCTCTTGAATGCACTTGATGTATTTTCCCCAAAGCTTGCTTCCTCTGATGAATACTCCCTCTTAAATACTTCTCCAACCTCCAAATAGTCCTTTCTGACCGTTGGATTGAAGAAACTAGCCGTTTATAGCCGTTGGGAGTCCAAAAAGCATTTCTGCACAACTAGCCGTTATGTTCAGCCCGTGTTTGGGTCGGCTCAACCTGTCCTTGGGTCGACCCAACCTTCACTTGGGTCGACTCAACCATTTCTTGGGTCGACCCTCTTAGAAACCACAGAAACCTCAATTTCAGCCTTCCTTCCCATGGGTCGACCCAACCATTCTTTGGGTCGACTCAAAGTCCACTTGGGTCGACTCAACCTCTTCTTGGGTCGACCCTCTCAGTAATTCCAGAGAACCAATTTCTGTCTGTCTTTCTGTCTTGCCTTTGGGTCGACCCTCTCAGGGTTTGGGTCGACTCAAGCTTGGGTCGACTCAACCACTGTTTGGGTCGACCCTCTCAGTAAATCCAGAGAACATTCTTCAGTTATGTTTTTGAGGTTCTTCAAGGTTGGGTCGACTCATGCTTACCTTGGGTCGACCCAACTCACTGTTCATTTGTGCCATTTTTGCAGGAGTGTGCCAAATGATTTCTTGATGTGCCGGGGTTGACCCAATCAACCTTTGGGTCGACTCAATCCACACTTTGCTGCATTCTCAAGGTTAGATTCATTCAAATGAACAAGGTCATGTATCTATTTTCAATTAACCAAATATACTGAGAGTAATGAACTTATAAATGAAGTATCAATTTAACTTATAGCATACTCTAGATAATTGCTTGTTAATCATCAAAATAACACTATCATCCTCAGGCCCTGAACTTGTACAATAGACAGTTGAGAAAATTCAGCTAATCAGAGATCGCCTTCGGACTGCACAAAGTAGACAGAAGAGTTATGCGGATAATAGAAGACGAGAATTAGAATTTCAAGTTGGTGACCATGTATTTCTTAAAATATCACCTACAAAGGGAGTTGCAAGAGGCATTCGAGGAAAATTGAATCCCAGATTTGTTGGTCCATTCGAGATCTTAGAAAGAATTGGTAAGGTGGCTTACAGACTTGCCCTGCCACCCTCTCTGGCTGGTGTACACGATGTTTTCCATGTCTCGATGTTGAAGAAATATATACCAGACCCAAGTAATGTCACGGAGCTTGAGCCTATACAAGTTAGAGAAGATCTATCATATAAGGAGCATCCAGTGTGGATAGTGGACAGAAATGATCAAGTTTTGAGACACCGTGTTATACCTTATGTCAAGGTGCAGTGGAGCCATCATTCAGAAAGAGAAGCTACCTGGGAACTGGAAGATGAGATGAAGCAGAAATACCCTCAACTTTTTGAAACTACAGGTATGGAAATTTCGGGGACGAAATTTTTTTTAGGAGGGAGGAATGTGAGACCCTGGAACTGGGCCTGGTCCACTTGACCGGCCCAGTCCCAACACTTGGCCTCACGTGCAACGCACGTGAGGCAGCAATGGGATGGATTCTTTCCATCCCGAAGAAGAAGGAGGAGCCCTATTTTAGGGCTTCCTTCTCCTTCTTCTTCTCCTTTGAGCCCACCGAAGGAGAGCCGCCGCACGCCAGGGGGGGAGGGTCTTCTTCGTGTGGCCACCGAGAGAGAGGGAGAGAGGGAGAGAGAGAGAGAGAGGGAGAGAGGGAGAGAGAGAGGAGCCACGGCACCGGGTGGTCTCCTTCTTCCTTGCCGCCGGAGAAGAGAGGCGTCGTATCTTCGTCGGGGCTAAGGTAAACTTCTCCTTCTCCTTGCTTGATGCTTGGCCATGATGTGTTGGGGGTTGGGGCGGGCCGATCGCCGGAAACTTGGGTCCAAAAATGGGTCGGCCGAATGCTCCATCGTCGGCCTTGTTCGCCGCCGCCAGCCGCCGGGAGTGGTCGGGCTTGCTCCGCCACCTCCTACCGCTGTCAGGGCCGGCCACCACGGCCGCCCTTGGGCCCGACCGAGAGGGAAGAAGAAGGGGGGGCGGGGGCTCACGGGTCCCCTGTCTCGCCGAAGAAGAAGAGGGGATTCGGGAGAAGAAGGGAAAAGAAAAAGGAAAGAAGAAGGAAAAAAGAAAAGAAAAGAAAAAGAAAAGAAAAGAAAAGGAAAAAGGAAAAAAAAAGAATAAATAACTAAAAGGAGGGTGGTTTACGGGTATGAACCCGGATCCGAACCCGAACCCGGGGTGCTAGACACTTCGGCAGGGTCGACCCTGGGAGAATGTTAAAATTTAGGTTTTATATATATATTGTGATGAATTTTAAAAGAAAATATGGTTTTTGAATATTAGGTGCTGCGAGGGATTTGCAGAATTAATTGGATTTGTGGTGGATCGCGTTCGCAAGGTAAGTAATGTAACCTCTTTTCTAGATTTATCGGCAAAGTAAATATCTATTTTACGAATCGAATTATTTGTGATTACGAATTTGATGCGTGGATTATATGTATATTTTTAGAATATTGTATGACTCTGATTGGACGTATTTGCTTCTGGTTGAATTGTATTTAATTGCTCTGACATTGTATTTCTCGGCTTGAAACATTGAACATAATGTAAAAAAAGATAATGACTTGAGATAGATTCAGACTTGCAGTCGAGCTATGTTGAGGACCCTGCCAATGGGGGCTAATACATTGGTACCGCAAGAAGAATAGTCGGTGATATGACCCTGCCACAGGGAACATGTGGTCATAGTCCTTGGCTGTTGAGTTGAATCTGGTAAATTGAAAGAGGTTAAGATATGAACGATATTTGGTTTTGACACTGTATGTTTTTATAACTGAAATATGAAATAGAGAACTAATTGAACTATCGACCTGGCTATGTTGAGGACCCCGCCAATGGGGGCAGATATGTTGGCAATTGATTGTCTTGAAGGACTCACCGCAAGAAGATTAGTCGGTGTTGATGACCCTGCCACAGGAAACATGTGGTCATAGTCCAGGATCGACAAGATGAATTGAACATGTGAAAGAATCTCAAAACTGCGAAAAGAATCTTATGAATTTAAGAAATATTTGACTTATACTTTGGAACTACATATCTATTTATTTTCTACCTATTATTGCTTGATTTATCTAGCTAGGGTGTTCATTACTTACTGGGCTGTCTAGCTCATTATACCCTCTCTTGTTGTTTTACATATTTCGAGAACTAGTCTATTGGGGATTCAAATTGGGAGAGCGACTAGAAGGATTGTGGCACAAGTTATCTTAGATTAGGGTTATTTAAGTTGATTTGTTATTATGGACATTTATTATGATTGGTGGACTTTTATTATTTTAAGAACTAGGTTTCTGCATGTTGGTAAATGATTATTCCGCTGCATATTTAGACTTGTGAGACATTATGACTTGAGTTAGCCAATGGAATAAGATTCTAATTTATTCTGTTAAATTATTTTGGAAATTTATAATTGAGGTGTTTGGTTTAGATGCCTTGCATGCTCGTGGGGAGAGTTTTCTACGGGTGTGCGGCGGTTGGCGCGACCCCCGGCCCGCGATCTCGGAACGGGGGCGTGACAACTTAAGGGTGTGAGGCCTAATAGTCCCACATCGGAAAAGACTCGTTCCAGAGCCTGGGCATATGAGGCGGGTGTCTCCAAATCCTGCAGACGCATTTTGGGAGGAAAATAAAACTGGAGAGGGATGAAGGACGCTTGCGTGAAGTTCCAGAACCGGACAATATCTGGCAGGGGAGCCCCGTGTTCTCCCTCATGTGGCCTCCACGTGGGCACTAGGTGCCTCACGTGCCTTGCAGAGGCGGGGGCGTGACATTTGGTATCAGAGCCGAGGACGGCTCTTGTCCGATGGTGGGAAGGGTGTGAGGCCCAATAGTCCCACATCGGAAAAGACTCGTTCCAGAGCCTGGGCATATGAGGCGGGTGTCTCCAAATCCTGCAGACGCGTTTTGGGTGGAAAACAAAATCGGGGAGGGGTGAAGGACGCTTGCGTGAAGCCCCAGAACTGGACAATATCTGGCAGGGGAGCCCCGTGTTCCCCTCTCATGTGGCCCCCACGTGGGCATTGGGTGCCTCACGTGCCTCGCAGAGGCGGGGGCGTGACAGTGACAAAGCAAGATTGCTAAGAAAGAAAGAAGCTCTTTTTATTCATTCATCCACTGCCATTATAAGATGTCATGAGGAGGTATTTATAGACTTTCCTCATGATTTGAAATTTAAAACACATAATGAATGGTGCCCACATTTGGTATTTATAGACTTTCCTCATGATTTGAAATTTAAATACATAATGAATGGCGCCCACATTTGAAGGCTTAATTGTTGGAGAAAAGGAAGAAAAGTTGGCCAGCTTTAGGGGGGTTTGAAGAGTTGTTGGCTCCCATTTGAACTTTTCTGGCATTTAAATTGTGGCCGCCCTCTTAGACTTTGAATTTGGGTGACGTGTCAACTTGTATGAAGTGGCATGGTGATTGATTCTTTTGATTTTGACTCTTCCATTTGGCATTATCCTCTTGGTTGAGATGATTGCTGATGTGGTGTTGAGGTGGCATCCCAATAGGTGGCACATAGCATGTTGCATAGTGAATGGTTCTTTTGATGAGGTGGCATGATATTGCATTGGTTCCTTTGAAGAGATGGCATGATGTGGTCGGCTCCTTATGCTTGACTTCATCCTGTTTGGCGTGCTTCCATTGGTTAGAGTGGTAGTGAGGTGGCCAGCTGATGTTGATGTGCATGCCGAGGTGATGCACCAAGGGTGTGCAAAGGTGGTGGTGGAAACATGCAAGGTGGTAGTAGAAACATGCAACCTGTCCTGACTTGACTTGCTTTCTGACTTATTGAGGCTTGTTTTCTGACTTATTGATTTTATTTACAGGACTCGATCAAATTTAAGTTAGCCACAGTGACCTTGAGTTAATTGATTGGAGTCTTTTCTAGATTCTGGTGCCCGCACCAATTCTCCCAAGGTGGGAAGAATTCGACTCTATCGAACAGGGGTTGGTTTGGCTGTGGTACTTTTCTAGGAGATCTAGGTTGAGTCTCTGTAGGCCCTTTCGAGTAATCCATGAATCATCAGATTCTGGTCCATCCTCCCAGTGAACCAAATAGTGTTGGTACCCTTTGTTCCGGGTGGTGATAGCTTGATCATCCAAAACATGTTCAACCCTATCTCTCGGTTCTGGAAATGTGGCTGGAGGGCATGTTGGAAAATCCACCAATGCCGCAGAAAATTAAAAAATTTCAAATAGCAGCGGAAGAGGAATGCGCGGGATTGACGTTCATCTCATGAACGTTGTTCAAAACCGTTCATAGATAAATTAGGATTAAAAACTTTTAATAGCATTAGAAAGATCAGATCTTCACCTTGTGCGGGTAGATGATCACCGCAAACTGAAGTTCGTGGTTTAGGATGAAGGTTTGCTTGAAGCCGTTCATGCGTCCGACCTCTACGGATATCCACACAAAGCAAAAACCGATCTAGGCTTCTTTGTCTCCCTGGGGTACTAGCTCCCTTGCAGAGACAACTTTAATAGCTGATGTCCTCCCTTTAAATCAACCTTTATTGTGTTTGGGAGGAGGAAGAAGAAGGATGAAGAGAAGAAGAGGAACAAAGCCCCTGCAGCCTTCTTTCTTTTTCCTGCGTTGGAAGGAGGAAGGGTGGAGGAGGAGGCCGCCAAGGCCTTCTTTTTTTCTTCTCCTTGCTTGCGGCTAAACCAAGAAAGAGGAGAGGGGGGCCATGGCTTGGAGAGGGAGAGGGCTTGAATGCCCTAGATGCCGCCCCTCTTCTCCTTAAAAAGGGATGTGGAGCTCCTAACATTTAGGATCTCCTTATGGATTTCCTAAGAGAGGCTCCGACCCCTTTTGTTGTGCCGCACAAAGCAAAGAAAAAGGGGAGGGGCATGCGCCCCTCCCTCTTGGCTAACCCTAGTCCTCCTCTAAGGAGGATTAGGTGGTCTTCTTGTGGCTAAGTCCTAATCTAATTAGGCTTAGTCTAAGTTTAACCAAATTGGATTTTATGCAAGTCCTAATCCAATTAGAACTTTGAATGAACCATGACTCAATTGAACTCTTCAATCCTAACTCAATTAGGAGTCATCTTGATTCATTAGATTAATAATTAATTGGAACTTAAGAAATTCTAATTCAATTAGGACTTATTTAATTTTAGTCCTAATCCAATTAAGACTCTTATTTGAATCCGAAGTCCTAATCTAATTAGGACTTCTAGGAATCCTATTCTAAGTAGGAATCCATATTGAATTCAAAATCCTAATCTAATTAGGATTGTAGGAATCCTACTCCAAGTAGGACTCCCAGTCCTAGTCCAAGTAGGATTGTAGGAATCCTACTCCAAGTAGGATTCGTGTTTAAGTCCAATTAATTAATTTCCATTTTTTCTTCTTCTACTGATTATCAATCAAATTGATTACTCGTGATTCATAATCACTTTTTCAACCATCGGATCGGTCAATACCTTAAGCGTGTGTGACCCCATAAGTTCTATTCTAACTGGTAGTGAGATATATTGCGATCTCTATCACAATATCATTGAAAACTCCTTTCAATGGGTTGGAACAGTTCCAACTCAACTCATCAGGGTTTATCGATCATCAAGATATTCCCTGTGAGTCTCACCATCCACCAGTGACACCTAGCAGCATGTAGTGGCTATCCAGTAGAATGGAATGATGAACCTCTAGGTGCAGTTATAGTATGATACAGTCCTATTATCGTGGATCCCTACAGGACGGAGGTCATGGACAACTCGTCAAACCCCATCGTCTGTCATATGTCAAGATTTATTCGACTTAAGTTCGAGAGTGGAAAACTCTTTCTCCACTGTTTTTACTGCCCGGCCGAGGTCTTACGAACTCAGTCTTATAAATCACATAGGATCTCTCCTTATCTACCAAGGTCGATAGATTCCATATAGGTGCATACCCTACTCCTACAATAAACCTATTGCAGCCAATCTATACTGCATGGACCCGTATGTCTAGAGACCATGTATACGTGCAGTCAAACTATAATAACCTCACTATGAGTAGCCGAAGCACCGCAGGTTAAAGGACTAGTCACACTACTGCAACATCAAGCAAGTCACTGACGAGTGGATAGATATCCAAGTGACTTCTTGTTTTGGTCACGCTCAGTACCCTTGTTCTTTAACAAGCACCTGCACTACTACTTCAGTGTCTCCATACCGTGGACTCGAGTCTTGTCCATCCTTAAGAAAAGTAATATGTGTACTGATCGGATCGATCACCGTCCTCGTGATGATCCATCGATCAGGAGCATTTAGAAATCAATCACCAATTATACATGGCTCAAATTCTCAACTCTTGAAAATATGCATCATCATCTTATTAATTCCTTGGACGATTCATAGACACATAAATAATATGAATGAAAATGATGCTTTTTATTTATTCAATAATAAAAAGTCAAGTACAAAATTATATCCTAGAATTAACAATGTGTCAGCCAGATTAGCTTCTAGGGCATATATCTAACAGGGCACTCAGGTGTGGGTTCACTCTCAATGGGAGCATGATCAAAAGGCTCGCTAGGTGTCAATGTTGGTCCCTTATACTCTATATGGTCTGAGATGTCGAAAGTCGAGCTAATACCAAAATCAAGGGGTAAGTCAACCACATAAGCGTTAGGTTCGATTTTCTTTAATATCCTAAATAGACCAGCACTACAGGCATGCAATTTTTTCATAGTTCCCGAGGAAAACTTTTCAGATTTTAGTCTAATCATTACATAGTCTCCTTCAATGAATTCCTTAGCCCGTTTATGATGATAAGCTGCTTGCGCATAAGCTTTGTTACTCATGTCAATTTTTTTACTCATTTTCTTTTGTAAATCCCTGACATGTTGTGCATATGATTCTGCTATCTTTGAGACTCGTGCATGTGATGGTAATGGAATAAGATCTACAGGTTTCCTAGGTTTATATCCATGGACAATCTCAAAAGGACTCTTTTCTGTGGATCTATTGACTGAGCTGTTATAAGCGAATTCAGTGCATGATAATAGGAGATCCCAGTTTCCTAGGTTGTCACCAACAAGGCATCTCAATAAGTTTCCTAGACTCCGATTAATGACTTCTGTCTGACCATCAGTTTGAGGGTGGTAGGCAGTGGAGAATTTGAATTTGGTTCCTAGCATATGCCAAAGGATCTTCCAAAAATAGCTAGTGAACTTAACGTCTCTATCTGATACGATGGTCTTGGGTAAACCTTGTAGCCTAACCACTTCATTTTAAAAAAGTTTAGCTATTTTTGAGGCATCATAAGTCTGGGAACAAGGTATGAAGTATGCCATTTTGGAGAATCGGTCTACCACGACATATACTGAATCATGTTTTCTCAGGATTTTGGGTAATCCTAACACAAAGTCCATGCTAATATCTTGCCAAGGGCATTCAGGAACTGGTAGGGGAGTGTATAGACCGGTGTTTTGTCATTATTGCTTTGCTATGGTGCAGGTTCGATATCGGGCTACTATTTGGGCAACGTTTTTCTTTAGACCTGGCCAAAAGAACTGGTCTTCGACTTCTAAGATGGTTTTGTTCCTATCAAAGTGACCAGCTAGGCCTCCTGCGTGGATTTCTCAAACTAGAAAGTCTCGGGTGGAGGTGCGGGGAATGCACAACTTATTTCTTTTGAAGAGGAATCCATCGTGAATGGTAAAATTGGGGAATTGGCTCGAGGATCCTTGACGGATTGATTGGTCGATTTTCTTAAAGTCGGGGCAATGTTCATACTCCTCCTTAAGCCTTTCAAAACCTATGACTTCGATACTAACAGAGGTGAGGAACATAGATCATCTACTAAGGGCATCGGCAACACGATTTTCTTTCTCAGCCTTATCTTTTAGGACGAAGGTATAGGCCTGGATGTACTCTACCCATTTCGCATGTCTAGGGTTCAATTTTTTCTAAGAGTTGAGGAAACGTAGGACTTCATGATCGGAGTATAGGACAAACTCTAGTGGCAGAAGGTAGTGTCTCCAATACCTTAGGGCTTGGACCACTGCATACAACTCTTTATCGTAGGTAGAATACTTTAGTTTGGCGTCATTTAATTTCTCACTAAAGAATGCTACTGGGTGGTTTTTCTGACTTAAAACGCCTCCAATCTCGACTCCTGATGCGTCACAGGCAACCTCAAAAACTTTGGAAAGTCGGTAATCTTAATATAGGTGCTTGTGTCATCTTATCCTTAATCTCTCTAAAGGCTTTCTCAGCTGCCTTGGTCCACTCAAAATTTCCTCTCTTAAGGCAATCAGTAATGGGGGCGACAATTATGCTGAATCCTCTAATGAATCTCCTGTAGAATGTGGCTAGACCATGAAAACTACGGACATCATGAATGTTTTTGGGTATTGGCCACTCAACTATGGATTTGACCTTTTCGGAATCAGCAGATACTCCTTCAGTGGTCACGACAAATCCTAAAAAGATAATCCTATGTGTTATGAATTCACATTTCTTTCGATTAGCATAGAGGCTATCTTGTCTAAGTGATTGACAAACTTGTCTAAGGTGATTCAAGTGGTCATCTTTTATTTTGCTATATATGAGAATGTCATCAAAATAGACTACTACAAACTTTCCAATGAATGCCCTTAAAACTTGGGTCATAATCCTCATAAAGGTACTAGGTGCGTTGAATAAACCGAAAAGCATCAATACCCATTCAAATAAGCCGTCCTTAGTCTTAAAGGCGGTTTTCTATTCATCCCCCGGCCTAATTCTTACTTGATGATAGCCACTCTTAAGATCGATTTTGGAGAATACCGTAGCTCCGGCCATCATATCTAACATGTCATCTAGATGGAAAATAGAAAAACAGTATTTGACGGTAATCTTATTGATGGCACGACTATCTACACACATTCTCCAAGTGCCATCTTTCTTAGGGGTCAGAAGGACAGGTACTGCACAAGGACTTAAACTCTCCCTAATGAACCCTTTCCTAAGTAACTCGCCAACTTGCTTTTGCAATTCTTGGTGCTCTGAAGGATTCATCTTATAATGGGGTAGACTAGGCAAGGTGGCTCCTGGAACTAGGTCTATGGCATGCTGAATGTCCCTTAAAGGTGGTAGGTTGTCAGGAAGATCTTTAGGAAATACATCTTTGAACTCTTCTAAGATTTCAACCACTTCTTGAGGGTGTGCTACTGGGATTTGGTACTGGGTCTCCTTAACAGTCAACATCCAAATGGGTGAACCTTTATTGATCTCTTGCTCTAATTCCTTAGCATTGATTAGGTTCAATCCAGGTTTCTTTTCCTTCAGACTACTACTAGCTCCCCTCTTAACATTGTCCTTAGGTGGGGTAGGGTGAACTACAATTTTCTTTCCATTATGATTGAAGGAACACGAATTTGATCGTCCAAATAGGGTAGCATCATGATCGTATAGCTATGGTCTGCCTAGGATAATGCTACTTACTCTCATAGGAAGGACATCACACCATACCTTCTCCTGATAGGATTGGAGTTGTATCTGGACTTAGCATTTAAGTTTAATGGGTATTGAGGTCAAATTTATCCAAGATACCTTATAGGGATTGGGATAGGGTACGGTAAGCAACCCTAAACTCTTGATGGTGTTGGTTGATATGGCGTTGACACAGCTTCCACTATCTAAGATGATTTTGTAGGCTTTTTCTCCTATGTTGATAAAGATTTGTAGGATGTTGGTCCTACGCCAATCTTCTTGTTCTTTAGCCTGGGTCAATATACATCTCACAACTCCTAGAAATTCAGTCATCTCAATGATTTCTTCCTCTTCTTCATATTCATCTATCAAATTGGTCTCTGCTTCGTAGACTTCTTCTCCATAATTCTCTAGGGTCTCAGGATCTTCTTCTTCTACTTCTCCTATGTGTAATGCTCTAGTGGGGCATTGGCTTGCATAATGTCCTATTTTATGACACCTAAAACAAGGGACATTGTTATCCTTTCTACCTTTAGGGGCCTTCCTTTTGTCGTCCCTACGATCCTATGAAGTGATAGGATTGGGTCTGTGTGATGGGTTTGGACTTCGGTTTGGCCTGCTTCCAGGGTTGCTAATCCTATTGGATTCAGGTCGTCGAAAAATGGGTCCCCTCTGGAATCGTTCGCAGTCTCTGGCAATCTGGTAGGCTTGGTCTAAATCATGAATTTTCCTTAAGAACAATTCCCTTTGAATGTCCTCCTTAAGACCAGCTCTAAACCTAGATAGGGTTACGACTTCTGACTCGACTATGTTGCACCTCATAGCGAACTCATCAAAATTGGCAATGTACTCAGATACAGTTTTTCCTCCTTGATTTAATCTTTGCCATTGATCTAGTAACCTCTGTTCGTAGGATAATAGGACGTATTTTTCTCTTAGCTTAATTTTCATCTGTCTCCATGTATTGATAGGTACTTCTTCTCATTGCCTAGTGATCCTCTCAATATTTTTCTAGTATAATCTTGCATGTCGTGTCAACCTAAGCTTTACATATTTGAATTTTCTTTCTTCCGACATTTCATACCACTCAAAATATTGATCTATATCATTTTTCCAATCAATGTATACCTTAGGGTCTAGACTTCCTTCGAAGGAGGGTGCATCAAGTTTTATACTCCTAAGGGCTCGTTCATCCTGGTCTACATGATCCTGATGTGGTTGTCGCTGATTAGGTTCATGAGTGAAAAGGTGGCGATGGGGTTGGGGTGTCAATTCAGGTAGTTCAGGTTCCACGTGGGTACGTTGATTTTCCTCTAGGGTTCCTAGCCTCTCCTCAACTTGATCAAACCTATTGTTCAATTGCTTGAACTGCTCAGTCATAGTCCTTAGGATGGTCTCAAGATTGGGGTCCATGGCTTCAATGGGTTGTGTATGTGATGGGTTGTAGGGTGTTCCTGATCTAGTTGTCATATAAGGCTTAAGACAAAACAAAATGACTAACTGAGGATGATAGTGTTATTTTGATGATTAACAAGTAATTATCTAGAGTATGTTATAAGTTAAATCGATACTTCATTTATAAGTCTATTACTCTCGGTATATTTGTATAAATTGATATAGATATATTTCATTGTTTATTTGTATGAATCTAACCTTGAGATGCAGCAAAGTGTGGATTGAGTCGACCCAAAAGATGATTGGGTCGACCCCGGCACATCAAGAAAGCATTTGGCACACTTCTGCAAAAATAGCACAGATGAACAGTGAGTTGGGTTGACCCCAGGAAAGCATGAGTCGACCCAAACATCAAGATCCTCAAACAACTCAGAAAATGGTTCTCTGGATTTACTGAGAGGGTCGACCCAAGATATAGTTGAGTCGACCCAAGCTTGAGTCGACCCAAACCCTGTGTGGGTCGACCCAAAGGCAAGACAGAATAGAAGACAGAAAAGGTTCTCTGAAAACCCTGTTAGGGTCGACCCAAGAAGAAGTTGAGTCGACCCAACTGAACCTTGAGTCGACCCAAAGAAAGGTTGGGTCGACCCAAGTGAAGGAAGGCTGAATTGCAAGTCTCTGTGTTTCTGAGAGGGTCGACCCAAGAAATGTTTGAGTCGACCCAAGTGAAAGTTGGGTCGACCCAAGGACAGGTTGAGCCGACCGAAACACGGGCAGAAGCATAACGGCTAGTTCTGCAGAAGTACTTTTTGTCCTTCCAAAAGTAACGGCTAGTTTTTGAATTCTAACCATTGGGGCTTGTCCAATGGATGTAGGAAACTATTTAAAGTGGCACTATTCATCAGATAGAACATCCTTTCCAAAGAATATCAAAGAGTACACAAGAAAGAGAAAGTGCCCTAATCTTCTTCATCCAAGTGCTTCATTCAAGAATCAAAGAAAGGGGTTGAGCAGATTCAAAGAGTCATCAAGAGCTCCATCCTCCCTTGAAGAGTGAAGCATCCTTGACAAAGAAGAGAGAAGTCACTACAAGCAATAAATACTTTCTAAACTCTTCTTTGTAGATTATATTATTTTATTTGCTCATCTAGGAGTTTAAATCTTCTTTCTTTATTTGTTAAACTACTTGTAAAGGCTGGTTGGTTAGCCCGCAAAACCAACGGAATAGGTTGATTGGTGAACCCGGAAAACCAATTGTAAAGGTTCGTTGGTGAGCCCGTAAAACCAACAAAGGTTCGTTGGTGAGCCCGTAAAACCAACATAGGTTTTTGGTGAACCCGGAAAACCAAAGTGTAAAGGTTTTTGAATTGTGAGCCCGGAAAACAATCCAACTGTAATCCGCGGGATTATAGTGAATTCCCAAGGGGTCGCTTGGGGAGTGGACGTAGGTGCTAAGGAGAGCTCCGAACTACTATACTTCTTGTTGTTTGTATTGTGATTTGTTTAAGTTTACTAACTCATCATTTAATTCAAGTAAGATAGTTAAAAGTAAAAGAAACCAATTCACCCCCCCTCTTGGCTTGTCACCTTGGGCAACAAGTGGTATCAGAGCAAGGTGCTCCAATAGCACTCATTGATCTCACAATCAAGAGTTAAAGATCATGACAACCCAAGTGGGATGTTCTATGAGTGAGGGGCAATCCACAAATAGACCACCTCTATTTAATGGCACAAACTACACATATTGGAAAGCTAGGATGAGGATATTCATTCAAGCTTTAGACTATGAATTATGGTATATCATTACTAGAGGACCTCACACACCCACACTTAATATAGAGGGCACTATCATACCCAAACCAGAAATGTATTGGAATGAAAGTGATAGAAGATTGGCACAGTTAAATGCAAAAGCTATTAATGTACTTTATTGCTCATTAGATGTAAGTGAATTTAATAGAATATCTACTTGCATCTCTACTAAAGAAATTTGGGACAAACTTGAGGTCACTCATGAAGGGACCAATCAAGTTAAGGAGTCAAAGATAAACATATTAGTACACAAGTATGAATTGTTTAAAATGGAATCTACTGAGTCCATAACTGATATGTTTACTCGTTTTACTGAAATTATAAATGGGCTTAAGAGTTTAGGAAAGTCTTACACTAACTCTGAATTGGTGCAAAAAATTCTCAGGTCTCTACCAAGAATTTGGGAGGCCAAGGTAACCGCAATTCAAGAAGCTAAGGACCTCAACACACTGCAATTAGAGGAGCTTCTAGGATCACTCATGACCCATGAGTTGACAATGAGGCAAAATTCGGAAGATGAGGTTAAGAGAAGAAAGCCCATTGCCCTAAAGACTACCACCCCTAAACAACAAACTGAATCGGAAGATTCAGATGATGATGATGAATTTGATGAAGAAGGGATGGCTATGCTTGGAAGAAAAATTAGAAAATTTATGAGAGGTAAGAATAGATTTTATAGAAAGAAACCTTTCCTCAAAGGTAGCTCAAGCAAAGAAAAGGGTAAGGACAAAGAAAAAAAAAAAAAAACTCCTATTTGCTATGAGTGTAACAAACCCGGGCATTATAAGATAGATTGCCCAGATTTGAAATGGATGGCAAGAAAACTGAAAAAGAAGAACTTCATGGCTGAATGGAGTGAAAGTGAGGAGTCAAGTTCTGAAGAGGAAGATCATCAAGAGACGGCCCAAATGTGTCATATGGCCAATGACGATGAGGTAGATTCTGAACTTGACTGTGATTTTACTGTTGATGAATTACATGATGCATTCTTAGAACTCGTGGAAGAACATAAGAAACTAATCAATAAAACTAAAGTTCTAAAAGAAGAAAATCAATCTCTTATCAAAGATAAGTTAAAACTGTCTCATAACTATGAAACATTAAGTAGGAAACTTACAAATGAAACCAAGAATCTAATTGCTGAAAATATCAAGTTAAAAGAAGATGCTGAAAAATATAAATCCTTGGTAGATAAATTTACACTTAGTTCTACCAAATTAAATATGATTCTTGATAGTCAAAAAGCTGTATATGATAAGGCTGGATTAGGATATAAACAAATAGGAAACAAAAATTCTTAAAGAACATTTTTGTAAAAGCTAAAAGTGAAAATATTACTTGTCATTGCTGCAATAAATTAGGACATAGAACATATGAATGTAACTATAGAAAGTCCAGTCAAAACAAATTAAGTAATAATCAAAAGATTAAATTCAAGAAAGTTTGGGTTCCAAAAGGAACATCAAGTACTAACCCTAAAGAACCCAACATAGTTTGGATACCTAAAGCTCTTTCTTGATCTTGATTGCAGGGGTGTCTTGCAGCTGATAAAGTGAAAAAACGATGGTATCTAGATAGCGGCTGTTCAAGACACATGATCGGTGACGTAGATCAATTTGTCACCTTGGAATCAAAGAAGGGTGGAGTAGTAACCTATGGAGACAATGGTAAAGGGCATATCATTGGAAAGGGTAAAATTTTTATTACTCCATCTATTTTTATAGAAAATGTCTTATTAGTTAAGGGATTGAAACATAATCTGCTTAGCATTAGTCAATTTTGTGATAAAGGGTTTAAAGTCACATTTGAAGCATCTGTATGCATAATCACAAATCCTAAAGATAATAGCATTGTACTTGTAGGACAAAGGCAAAGAAATATATACTTAGTAGATCTTCATGATTTAGGCAAGAAAAATAGATTATGCTTAATTACTAATGAAGAAAAGAAAAATGAAATAAGTTGGCTTTGGCATCGTAGACTAGGACATGCTAGTATGGAATTAATCTCAAAACTAGTCAAGAAGGAATTAATAAAAGATGTGCCAAAATTGATTTTTGAAAAGGACAAAATCTGTGGACCATGTTCATTGGAAAAACAAACTAAATCATCTTTCAAATCAAAGAATATAGTATCTGATGACCCAAAGATTGATTCATAGATTGATTTTGATGATCACAAAACCTTGAAGTATAGATACTAATGTTTATGTTGCAAGGAGAAAGATATTTATTTTGCAAGGAACATAGCAAGTTGGGAGAACACAAGAAGGCCTCCAAAGCTCTCAAGTTGGAAGAAAGCTACAATTTATTGGCCCAAGCTTAAAGTTCAAAGGATTCAAATTGGAGGAGTAAAATCAAAGAAAAAAATTCAAAAGAATAGTCTTCGAGTCGACTCCTGAGGAATTCGAGTCGCCTCCAATGTTTACCGAGTCGACTCCGGGGAAGTATGAGTCGACTCCTAGGAGTCACAGGCAGAAAAGTCAGAGAGCAGTTTTCGGGTCTGAGATTCGAGTCGACTCCAGTGGAACGCGAGTCGACTCCGATGGTTGGTAGGTCGACTCCAAAGAAAGCAAGAGTCGACTCTCAGCGGAACACAAGAAAAAAGTCAGAGAGCATTTTGAGACTCTGAGATTCGAGTCGACTCCCGCATTGCACGAGTCGACTCCGAGACTCCGCGACCATCAACAGACAGAAAACCAAGTTGCTGCCTCTGAGATTCGAGTCGACTCCCAGACAGCTCGAGTCGACTCCAAGGCAGCGCTACACCAAGATGGCAGAAGGCTGTGTTTCGCAAACTGAGAGCCGAGTCGACTCCAAGGAAGTTCGAGTCGACTCCAAGACTGGACGAACCAAAAGACAGAGGATCGGGAGTTCGGGCTCTGAGATTCGAGTCGACTCCCAGGACAGTCGAGTCGACTCGAGAGGACAAAATTCAAAATTGGATCCACGGACTTCAGTGGATGAGCCGACTCCGAAATTGTCAGGTCAGCTCCAGAAGTTGGCGAGTCGACTCCAGGTTAAGCCGAGTCGACTCCCAGTCAAGGCATGCACTTTAATTCAAATTTGGAACAGTGGCCGAGTCGTCTCCAGTAAAGCACGAGCCGACTCCTGCAACAGGCGAGTCGACTCCTGATCGTGCGAGTCGACTCCGATCCCAACGGTAATATTGTCAGGAAGTGCAGACTGTGTCCAACGGCTCTATTTTTGTCTCTAACGGCTATATTCTTGTTTCCACGCCATCTAAAGCTATAAAAAAACAAGAAGAGAGCTAGGGGAGAGATCATGAAAGTGGGAGAGATCATCTAGGAAAGAGATCTCAAAGAGATTACAAAGGAAATCTCCCACAAGCACAAAAGGACCATCCAAAACGAAATAGAGAGAAGAAGAGCATCCAAGTGAATCCGAAAGCTTTCTCTCCATCCGTGTGCTGCCTCGGGGATCCTCTACTTCATGCCAAATCAGAGGAGGATCAAGTAAAGAAGAAGCCGAGCTCCTCCATCTTCAAAACTCGTTTGAGGGCTTCTCTTTACTCTATTTGTTTATATTGTCATATCTGCTTGTTTAAGAAGCTTTGATTTGTTTTTATTCTTTGTTTTAATATCTTGTAACTTGATTCAATCAAGGGATTGAATCAAGGGGTTAAAGGTTTGTTGGTGAGCCAAAGGGAAAACCAACGGTGTAAGGTTTGTTGGTGAGCCAAAGGGAAAACCAACGGGATTAAGGTTTGTTGGTGAGCCAAAGGGAAAACCAACGGGGTTTAGGTTTGTTGGTGAGCCGAGGGTAAAACCAACGTGTAAGGGTTTGATTGTGAGCCCGGAAAAACAATCGGGGTTGGTTCTAGTCGGTGAGCCTGGGAAAACCGACCGAGTTCGTTGTGCGCTCGTAAAACAACAAGTTGGGTTGTGAGCTTGTAAAACAACCGGCTGTAATCGGTAGGATTATAGTGAAATTCCCAAGAGGTCTTGGGGAGTGGATGTAGGTGCTGGGGTGCACCGAACCACTATATGTCCTTTGTGTTTGTAATGCCTCTAGTTATTGTCTAACTAACACACTTACTTACTTAGATAAATTGCTTGCTTAATTCTTATCCGCACATCCTTTAGTTGCAAGCATATTTAATCAAGTCGAAGTCTATACATCAAACCCTTGCTAAGTTTAACTTTCACTGTGCATCTATACAACTTAGCATAGTTAATCATAAAGTTTTAGAAGTAGCATAAAAGTTTTAAAAGACCCAATTCACTCCCCCTCTTGGGTTGTATCTACTGGGCAACAAGTGGTATCAGAGCAGGTGCTCAAATATTATTTGTAGTCTTAACCGACTAGAGCCAAAGATCATGACAACTCAAATAGATAGTTTTCTAGGAGAAGGACAATCAATTGATACACCTCCACTATTTAATGGCATAAACTATACACATTGGAAAAAACGCATGCGCATTTTTATACAATCAGTTGATTATAATTTATGGAGCATTATAGTCAATGGAACACACACAAACACTAGTCATAATGAGAAAATGGCTCAACAAAATTCAAAAGCCATGAACCTACTATATTGTGCACTAGATAGGAATGAGTTTAATTGCATATCTTCTTGCATGACTGCTAAAGAAATATGGAATATGCTTGAAGACAAATATGAATGCACTAACAAATCTGAAACATCATGTATAGAAGGAGAGCAGTATCACATTGAAAATCCATGCTTGGTGGCACAAGAGGTACATGCTGAAACTGAAAGCAATTTTACATTTGATGAACTCCATGATGCCTTTTCTGATTTATATTTAGAATATAAGAAACTTATTTGTAAGAACAAAAACTTGAAGATTGAAAATCAAATTCTAATAGATGAAAAACTGAAACTAACCAGTAAAACTGAAATCTTAATTAAAGAAAATCAAGAACTAAATCAAAGAGATCAACTTCTCACTAAAAGTCATGATAAACTTAAGAAAAACAATGAGTTACTTTCAGAAGATAACAGAAGATTAACTAAAGAAGTTGACAGATTAAAACCTGTTGTTGAAAGATTTACCCTCAGCTCTGAAAAATTGAACCTAATGATAAATAATCAAGAGCTGAATTTGATAAAGTTACATTAGGATATCAACCTTGGTACACCCAAAAACCTTTTAAGAATATGTTTGTTAAAACAGTTTTTAATTACTCTAAAACAGATTCTTATAAACAAAAGCTAAGTAAAATCTCTTCTGTTGTTCCTAAATCTATACATTACAAATTTGATGAACCAAAAAGGGAGAAACAGAAAATTAAAAGTTTTCCTACTACTCATGTTCGATCTAAGTTTGTTAAATTCAACAAGAGGATACAGAAATACATTCCTTGTAATCCTAAAATCTGTAAATTTTTGGACAAAATAGCTATTAAGAGAATATGGGTTCCAAAAGGAACAATTATAGCTAACCTACAAGGACCCAAAAGAGCTTGGGTTCCTAAATTGAAAATATGATTATTCTTTCAGCATGCATGTCTAGCTATCCAAGGTTCTAATGAAAGATGTTATCTAAACAATGGGTGCTCTAGACATGTGTTAAAGAATTGAATTTAAAATGTAATTTAAAAGAATGATTTAAATGAAAGAAAGAATGAAATAAGTAATTCTTACATCTTCTCGTATTGAAATTACTTTATTAGTTGATTAAAACATAACTTGAAAGTATTAATCATTTTTGTGATATAAGTGATTTTTTTTCTTGGGTATGAAAAGAAAATATATTCAAATCACTTCATTTTTATAGTATGCTCCACTCACTATTGGATAAGTTGCTAAATGATTAATTAATTTATTAAGAATAACTCTATGAATTCTCTATATGCTTGATTAAGAATTTGTATCCATGGCATTATTGTTTATTAATCATAAATATGATAATGTGTACTTGGTATGCTTTGGAATATATGCACTATGAATACCAAGATTAAAGAAAACCATCTTTGGCATATAAAATCAACTCATGCTAGTATGTACTTAATCTCAAAAGACCTTGCCATAGGCTTACTTAGATTATCTATTTAAAGGTCAAAAGTTTTGCTATGCATGCTAACTAAGGAAACAAACAAAAATCATTTCTAAATCTAAAGATGTTGTTTCCATCTCCAAGTTTTTCAAAAGCTTACATTGGATTTATTCTTGAAAAAATAAAACTGAAGTATTTTTCTGTATTTACTAAATCTTGTAAAAGTGGTTCAAATGATAAAGGTTTCCAAACTGTGAAGATAAAGAGTATCATGGCACAGTGTTGAAAACCAAAATCCTGATAAAGGTTATACAGAAAATAATATTAAATCCAATGATTTCAGCACCAAGGACACCATAAGCCAAAATAGGATTAATAGAATTCTTGAAGAAATGAAAAAGACAATTATGTATGATAGTCCATCTACTTAAATAATTTTTTAAAAGACTATCATCACTGCTTGTCATACATATGATTTCTATTTTTGATGAAAATTTTGATCTTCTGAAAAATGGAAAATGAACCATTGCATATCTTTCATATTTTTCAGTCGTACATTTATGCTTGATATGTTCTTATGAAAAATAATGCAAATCTGATAGAGATATGTCTATCCTTGGATATCATTCATCAAGCAATGCATATAGAATATTCAATGAAAAGATTTTAGTTGCAAAAATATCAAGTCGTCTTATTCTCTATGAGACTAATGATTTACTGTCAAGATACTAAGATCAAATTATATATGGTTAATCTTTTACATATAACAATCTGAAAACTTGTTAATAATTATAACAAAATTGAGTTTTTCATAAATGCACTTAATGAAGAAAAATTGATAACTACTAAAAGACTGAATCAAGAAAAGATGAAATAGATCTTGATTCTTGCATGATTAAAAGTAAAGATCACCACTATCATTTGCTTGACTCATGAGCTTTATATTCTTGTCAAATTGAATGTGTAGAATTCACTCCTATGTGGTTATTTCATTAAAAAGTAGATCTATGTTAAATAACCACCATATTTAAAAATTACACATTACATATATGATAAAGCAATATGTGATTTAAAACAAGCATCAAAAGCTTGATATATAAAAGCTTAGGTAACCTTGTTGATAGAAAGTAATAGTGATAAATCTATGCATCAAAAAGAAGAATCTATGATATCTTGCTTGCTCATAGCACACATTGATGCATCATTTTTGTTCTACCAATGAAAATTTATATGAATAGTTATATTGCAAGGTGAGTTTGAAATATGATGAATGAATTAACATCTTCTCTCAAACTCCAAATTAAGACAAACAGGAAAGGGGATCTTCATTGACCAACGTTAGTCCACAAGAAAACTCTTATAGAAGATTGGCATGAAGAAGGTATATCTATGACCCCATCTTGTAGAATTCGAAAAAGATGAGAAAGTAGATCTATTGTGTTAAGCTGTATTGAAGCATGATAGAATAATTATTTTATCATACAGCTAGTAGACCAGATTGTACGCTCATTATGTGACCGTGTGCAAGACTTCAATCTAATTTTAATGAATCATATTTTATTAATAACCAATAAATCATAATCTGAATTTTGATAGAAACAAACGGTTAAGATAAATTGATTAAAACTTAGTTAACATATCTTACTGATAATTATCTTAAGCAAATAGAATCTAAACTAAATTGATTTGACTTGATAAATCTATCTATTGCCTCACATGCTTGAACTATCTTTCTATCTCTTTAGTTCAAGTGATATGTGCTTGCTTATATTTAGGCAATCTCTTGAGTAAAGTGACTCAACATGCAACTATTGTCATATCTTATATTGAGTCATCTAATTAAAAAATATATATATGTTGGATGAATGCTTTGTATCTTAAAGAAACTAATGACCTTCCTTCAAGAAAGAAAAATGAGAAATTTCAACTTGAAGGATATCTTCATGTAAGATACACTAAACATTCACATGCAAACAAGAGAGAGGATCTTCTTCAGCCAAAAGTTCACACATAAGAAATCTAGTTTGGCTTGAAGAACATATAATGAATAGGTAATTTAGATACCTTTCTCACAAATTAATTGAGCAAAGTCAATAACTTAAATCTATTATGGCATGATTAAATTCTTTAATTATTAATTTTTGATATCATGTCTATATGTGTATTGACTGACTTATACTTTTAGAAATTGTTTCATGGTTTGCCAAACTAAAATATTTCTATGCTGTATCATAACCATGAAATACACAAGTATATGCTTAAAATTTGATTTAAATAACTTGTGAGAAGTTATGAATCCTTGGCATAATGAAAATGTTGTTTGCATGATATACATCTATATGATACATATTATTTCTTTATTCTGCTCTTTCATGTAAATTACTTGAGAATAACAAAAAGAGAGAGAGATAAAGAAAAGAAAATGGACATTATTCAAGAGATGAAAAATCTAGCAAAGGCAAGTACTTCAATCTTAAGGAAAAGCAAAACAAGCATAATATATTCGGCACATTTGGAAGGGATAAAATCTATAATTAATTACACTTAAACAGGGAGAGTTTGAAGTAAACATTTTAACCTTTCTATATTGCTCATCATAGGGATGGTGCCAATGGGGAGGCTAGTGGTAGTACCCGGCACTATTTGACCCAACTATTCGGTGTAGGGCATATTAGGGACGGCACAAGAGGGAGGCTAGTGGTAGTACCTCGTGCCCCTTCCCAACTCCACCGGATAGGGAGCAAATAGAGTATAGAGCATAAGAAAGTAAAAATGAAAGACAAAGTAAATGAAAGTATATAAGAAGAATCAATTTTTTATCACTTGAAAACACTTTTAAGGATGAAATCATGCAAGATTATATTTAAATAGGGGGAGTTTATTTGAAAAGAATTGATTTTGATCCTTGACATGCTTGTTCTTATATTTTAATGTATGACTTAACACTTAATATATTGCATATGGTATGATGTTTTGAATTATGGGTTCTCAATATTTTGTAATGTCATACTTGGACAATTTATTGAATGTTTGAAATACTGCATAACATTTTTGTATTATTGAAAAGAAATTTCAGATTTGTCGTTCACAATCATCTTTAAAATCTGAAAGTTAAATAAATTGTAAAAGGAGAAGAGAAAGATATCTCTATTTAGGGAAAATTAATATTGATCTATCTTTCTACTTGCCTAACTTTGATACATAATGTCCTAATACTTGTTAAAATATCCTTTATTTTGTATCAAACTCAAAATTAAATACAAAGATTCTGAAAGTGCTCTTAATGTTATTGAAATATGTTTTCAATCGTAATTTTAAGATGAGCTATAATGTGGAAGATACATATCTCAAATTATGATTTGAAAGCCTCTATTGAAAATCCTATGTAATTCAGAATCTGATTTTGTATAAAAGCTTAAACTCAATATGATTTCTAAATAAAATCTTAATGTAAGAAAAACAGAATTAATTTGATGCCTTTGGTTGATTGCTCCGATACGCATCCGAAACATATCATTTCTTATCTTCAAAGTATACTAATATTGGTTCAAATGATGTGTCTTTCGATGATCTTGATTGCAAACAAAAATTTCTAAATATATGATCTTTATTTTGATATTAAAAAGATTTATTGTGCTTCATGTATACATTGCTGAAAAACTATGATTAAGAAATTGAGTTCTAAAATATATACCTCAATGATCATCTATATGTTTTTTCTCCTACATTATTAAAGACTTCCATCAATAGAGTGAATGATCTTAAAACTAGAAATATTTCAGTCACTCAAATGACTCTAAAAGAAAGAAAATGTAAATGCTTTGAAAGAAACTGAGCTTCAAATGAATCATTTTCTGATTAATATTTCTATACATTTTCTCTAAGATTAAGAGAAGCATAACTTGTTCGTAAAGGATTAGAAAGAGTAATTATACAAATTTTGAATAATACTAGATTACTCTCATTCTCGATATTACAGAATTTCAGTGTTATTCACGTTTATCACTAAAATCTGAAATTCAACAATTAAAATGATTAAAGAAGAATGCATCTTTTGAGGGGGAGCTTTAGATATTCAGTATCTATCCTAAAGACACTTTATTTTGATGCATACTTTGAATTTTATGGATTGATTTTGATGAACCTCCTTATATTGCAAGACATGCTTTAATTACCTTGAGATGAGTTCTATAAAGGTTGTCTTATCTCAAACCTTGAGTCTTATGAAAATAAGCTGAAATATATTTTTGAGATTGACAATTTATTGAACATTATCTTAGGATTCTAAACTCTTAAATGGAATGATCAATTGAGGGAGAAAGAAAATTTCAGAAGGAGAGGTCTTATGGAACTTAATCGCATAAATCTATAACTAAAGGAGAGAGAAAGAATACTAAATGAAAAGTGATTCTAATACTCTCCAATATGTATCATCTGAAATTTAAATCTGAAAATCTTTATGATACACCTTGAGGCGTGTTATTTGGTTAGTATATCTCATGCATCACTCTTGAACCAAATTGCAAATCTTAAGAGCCTCTAATTTAATGAAAAAGGGGAGAATAATGTGTTAAATTTTCTTGAGTATCTCTTAGAAAATCTATTTTTGAACTTCACTAATGAGCTCTAATTGGCTTGCTTTTTGGAACTTCAATTTTGTGCAAATTCATTATTTTATGTATCAAATTGTGCTTATTTTCTAAAGAAATAAAAGAAAGTCTTTAAAAGAGCTCTAAGATGTATCAAAAATTGCATGAATGTATATTTTGATATTTGTGCCCCAATGCTCCTATTATCATAAAAGAACTTTGAAGTCATTAAGAAAATTAATTAAATTGCTCTCATGGTTGATAAAATACTTAATAGATTGGGCAAAAGGTCTTAAATGAACAAGCTTTCATACTCAGTGAAGAGAGGTTAGATTTCCACTCATGTTTTTCCTTGAATATCATTTGTAGTACTTCTTGAATTAACCTAAGGAAGATTCCACCTACACTTGATTAGAAAACTATCTGTGGTATCAAATTAGAAAACCTCTTGAATTCACACTCGATGTGTTCTGCTCTGATCTTTGTGCTTAATGTTTCACTATCTTTTTGATGTTGTCAAAAAGGGGGAGAAATATCTAAGTATATGCTATATACTCATAATGCTTTATTACTTTGAATTGAATACAAATCAGCTTAAAATTTAAATATGTTAATTGTGTTAAGCTGATTAAATCTAAAGCATTATCATGAAGTATGTTTTTACATATATATGTTTTCTACTTCATGCAACTTAGCTATGTATTACTTCTAGAAATCAATATCTTTTATATTGCATATACTCCAAGTTTTGTCATCATCAAAAAGGGGGAGATTGATGACCCAAAGATTGATTCATAGATTGATTTTGATGATCACAAAACCTTGAAGTATAGATACTAATGTTTATGTTGCAAGGAGAAAGATATTTATTTTGCAAGGAACATAGCAAGTTGGGAGAACACAAGAAGGCCTCCAAAGCTCTCAAGTTGGAAGAAAGCTACAATTTATTGGCCCAAGCTTAAAGTTCAAAGGATCAAATTGGAGGAGTAAAATCAAAGAAAAAATTCAAAAGAAAGTCTTCGAGTCGACTCCAGTGGAATTCGAGTCGACTCCAATGTTGAGTCGACTCCGGGGAAGTATGAGTCGACTCCTAGGAGTCACAGGCAGAAAAGTCAGAGAGCAGTTTTCGGGTCTGAGATTCGAGTCGACTCAGTGGAACGCGAGTCGACTCCGATGGTTGGTAGGGTCGACTCCAAAGAAAGCAAGAGTCGACTCTCAGCGGAACACCAAGGAAAAAGTCAGAGAGCATTTTGGACTCTGAGATTCGAGTCGACTCCCGCATTGCACGAGTCGACTCCGGACTCCGCGACCATCAACAGACAGAAAACCAAGTTGCTGCTCTGAGATTCGAGTCGACTCCCAGACAGCTCGAGGTCGACTCCAAGGCAGCGCTACACCAAGATGGCAAGGCTGTGTTTCGCAACTGAGAGCCGAAGTCGACTCCAAGGAAGTTCGAGTCGACTCCAAGACTGGACGAGCCAAAAGACAGAGGATCGGGAGTTCGGGCTCTGAGATTCGAGTCGACTCCCAGGACAGTCGAGTCGACTCGAGAGGACAAAATTCAAAATTGGATCCACGGACTTCAGTGGATGAGCCGACTCCGAAATTGCCAGGTCAGCTCCAGAAGTTGGCGAGTCGACTCCAGGTTAAGCCGAGTCGACTCCCAGTCAAGGCATGCACTTTAATTCAAATTTGGAACAGTGGCCGAGTCGTCTCCAGTAAAGCACGAGCCGACTCCTGCAACAGGCGAGTCGACTCCTGATCGCGCGAGTCGACTCCGATCCCAACGGTAATATTGTCAGGAAGTGCAGACTGTGTCCAACGGCTCTATTTTTGTCTCTAACGGCTATATTCTTGTTTCCACGCCATCTAAAGCTATAAAAAAAAACAAGAAGAGAGCTAGGGGAGAAATCATGAAAGTGGGAGAGATCATCTAGGAAAGAGATCTCAAAGAGATTACAAAGGAAATCTCCCACAAGCACAAAAGGACCATCCAAAACGAAATAGAGAGAAGAAGAGCATCCAAGTGAATCCGAAAGCTTCCTCTCCATCCGTGTGCTGCCTCGGGGATCCTCTACTTCATGCCAAATCAGAGGAGGATCAAGTAAAGAAGAAGCCGAGCTCCTCCATCTTCAAAACTCGTTTGAGGGCTTCTCTTTACTCTATTTGTTTATATTGTCATATCTGCTTGTTTAAGAAGCTTTGATTTGTTTTTATTCTTTGTTTTAATATCTTGTAACTTGATTCAATCAAGGGATTCAATCAAGGGTTAAAGGTTTGTTGGTGAGCCAAAGGGAAAACCAACGGTGTAAGGTTTGTTGGTGAGCCAAAGGGAAAACCTACGGGATTAAGGTTTGTTGGTGAGCCAAAGGAAAACCAACGGTTTAGGTTTGTTGGTGAGCCGAGGGTAAAACCAACGTGTAAGGGTTTGATTGTGAGCCCGGGAAAACAATCGGGGTTGGTTCTAGTCGGTGAGCCTGGGAAAACCGACCGAGTTCGTTGTGCGCTCGTAAAACAACAAGTTGGGTTGTGAGCTTGTAAAACAACCGGCTGTAATCGGTAGGATTATAGTGAAATTCCCAAGAGGTCTTGGGGAGTGGATGTAGGTGCTGGGGTGCACCGAACCACTATATGTCCTTTGTGTTTGTAATGCCTCTAGTTATTGTCTAACTAACACACTTACTTACTTAGATAAATTGCTTGCTTAATTCTTATCCGCACATCCTTTAGTTGCAAGCATATTTAATCAAGTCGAAGTCTATACATCAAACCCTTGCTAAGTTTAACTTTCACTGTGCATCTATACAACTTAGCATAGTTAATCATAAAGTTTTAGAAGTAGCATAAAAGTTTTAAAAGACCCAATTCACCCCCCCTCTTGGGTTGTATCTACTGGGCAACAAGTGATATCAGAGCAGGTGCTCAAATATTATTTGTAGTCTTAACCGACTAGAGCCAAAGATCATGACAACTCAAATAGATAGTTTTCTAGGAGAAGGACAATCAATTGATACACCTCCACTATTTAATGGCATAAACTATACACATTGGAAAATACGCATGCGCATTTTTATACAATCAGTTGATTATAATTTATGGAGCATTATAGTCAATGGAACACACACAAACACTAGTCATAATGAGAAAATGGCTCAACAAAATTCAAAAGCCATGAACCTACTATATTGTGCACTAGATAGGAATGAGTTTAATTGCATATCTTCTTGCATGACTGCTAAAGAAATATGGAATATGCTTGAAGACAAATATGAATGCACTAACAAATCTGAAACATCATGTGTAGAAGGAGAGCAGTATCACATTGAAAATCCATGCTTGGTGGCACAAGAGGTACATGCTGAAACTGAAAGCAATTTTACATTTGATGAACTCCATGATGCCTTTTCTGATTTGTATTTAGAATATAAGAAACTTATTTGTAAGAACAAAAACTTGAAGATTGAAAATCAAATTCTAATAGATGAAAAACTGAAACTAACCAGTAAAACTGAGCGTTCGCCTGTCCTCCTCAACCCGCGCTCCTTCCTCTCCCATGGGGAGGAGCGCCGGCGCGAGGAGGATTCTCGAGCACGCTCCATTCTGCCGGGACCTTCCCGCCGGAGCTGCGCGGGGTCCGAGAGGCGGGCCCGGGCGCGTTCCCAGACCCCCCAGTCCTCGAGGAACCCGCGCTCCAGTCGGTCCCCCTCTCGCCGCCCTTGTCTCCCACCCACCGGTCGCGCTCCCTGGACCGGCGGGTGGACGATCTCCACCGACAACTCCAGGTCCTGAAGGGCCATTCCAAAGATCCCTTCGCCGACTTAGAGATCTCCTCCCAGCCGGCGCTTGCCTCGAGGATCCTGCGGACCCGAATCCGCCGGGGTTCAAAATGCCGGCGATCGAGCCCTATGACGGGGCGGCGGACCCGCGGGATCACGTCGAGAGTTTCAGGACCCTTATGCTCCTCCACGGAGCATCAGATCCCCTTCTCTGCAAGGCTTTCCCGGCAACCCTCCGTGGCCCGGCGAGGGCGTGGTTCGCCGGGCTGGAGGCTGACTCAATCCGGTCCTTCGACCAGTTCACTCGCCTCTTCGTCACTCATTTCGCCGTCAGTAGCCGGCGCGACTGGTCTCCGACTCCCTCTTTGATGTCCGGCAAAACGAGGGAGAAAGCCTGCGGGATTATCTTACCCGCTTCAACAGGGCTACGCTGGAGGTCCGGACCTGAGTCAGGAGTAGCTCTTTCAGCCCTGAAGCGTGGCTTCCGGAAGGGCAGACTCACCTTCTCCCTGGACAAACGCCTGCCGCGGAGCTTCCAGAGCTGTTGTCCCGGGCGAACCAGTATGCGGACGCCGAGGAGGCGGCCGCCCACCGGAGCAAGGAGGCCGCCGAGATCCCTCCAAAGCTTGGGAAGAAAAGGCGGAAAGAGGCACGCCAGAGGAGGAGCCCGACGCCCCAGCGTCGGCGCAGAAGCCCGTCGCCGGCGAAGAACCACGGCGCCCCACGCCCTCGTTCTCCGCCCCGACGTTTCAACCGGTACACCCCTCTCCTGACTCCCCGGGCCAAGATCCTTATGGAGATCAAGGGGCGGGAGGACCTCCCGGCCCCGAGACAGATGCGGAAGATCCCTGGGAAGAGGCCCTCCCGGGCGTACTGTGAGTACCACCGAGACCACGGCCACGACACAGAAGACTGCTTCCAGCTTCGGGACGAGATCGAGGCTCTCATCCGCCGGGGGCGTCTCGGTCGATATGTGAGCGACCGACGTCCCCCCGCAGACCCGCGTCCGGCCGACCCGGCTCCTCCGGAGCCTCGGGAGCAGAATCGACCCGTGCGGGTGTGATCCACACTATCACTGGGGGCTGCCCCCGCCCGTGAGGAACGCAGGGGCTCGACGGAGGCGTCAGGTGCGGCCGTCGCAAAGAGGCAGAGGGTCGGCAATGTAATCACCTTTTGTGATGAGGACGTAAAGGGGGTTCAGACCCCCCACGATGACGCCATGGTGATCTCCCTCACTATGGCAAACTATGATGTAAGGCGTGTTCTTGTGGATAGTGGAAGCTCAGCTGATATCTTGTTTTACGAGGCCTTCCAAAAGCTGGGCTTTCCAGACAATTGTTGCACAAAATATCCACCCCCTCATAGGATTCACCGGTGACGCTGTCCCGGTGGAAGGTGTCGTTGAGCTGCCTGTGACTGCGGGCGTCGCACCCGCAGAAGCCACGGTGCGACTCGGGTTCTTGGTCGTCCGTGTTCCCTCGGCTACAACGCTATCCTCGGACGACCCGGGCTGAACGCCCTTCGCGTGGTCTCCACGTACCACTTGCTCATGCGGTTCCCCACGACGGTCGGGATCGGGGAGGTCCGAGGTGACCAACCGACCGCACGGCAATGTTTCTAGCGACCCTCAAAGGGAAGAAGCCCGCAGAAGCCCTAAGCGTCGAGTCCCTTGATGCCAGAGACGAGGTGGCCTTGCGGCAGGGGGAGCCGGCCGAGGGTGTCGAAGTTCCCCTCGAGGAAGGCCGCCGGGACCGGGCGGTCCGGGTCGGCGCCAATCTCGACCCGGGAGCTCGGGCCCGGTTGGTGGAATTCCTCCGAGCCAATGCCGATGTATTTGCCTGGTCGGCGGCCGATGTACCTGGGATCGACCCGGAGGTCATTTCTCACGCCCTCAACGTCGACCCGACCCACCGGCCAGTGAAGCAGAAGAAGAGACACTGTGCCCCGGATCGGATCCGGGTGGTCGACCAGGAGGTAGACAACTCTTGGAGGCAGGATTCATAAGGGAGGTGAGTTACCCCGAGTGGCTGGCAAATGTCGTACTTGTCCGGAAGGCGAGCGGGAAGTGGAGGATGTGCGTCGACTATACCGACCTGAACAAGGCGTGCCCTAAGGATAGCTTTCCGCTTCCGCGGATAGACCAACTGGTCGACGCGACTTCCGGATATCAGCTGCTGTCTTTCATGGACGCCTTCTCCGGTTACAACCAGATAATGATGGCCCCACAGGACGAGGAGAAAACTGCCTTTATAACAGACCGGGGGCTGTACTGCTACAAGGTAATGCCCTTCGGTCTGAAGAATGCTGGCGCCACTTACCAGCGCCTCGTCAACAAAATCTTCAAAGAGCAAATCGGCCGGAACATGGAGGTGTACGTGGACGATATGCTGGTGAAGAGCCGCCAGGCAGACCAGCACATCGTGGATCTGGAGGAGACTTTCACCACCTTGCGGAAGTTTCGCATGAAGCTGAACCCAGCGAAGTGCGCCTTTGGCGCTTCGGCCGGGAGGTTCCTCGGTTTCATTGTCAACCAGCGGGGTATCGAAGCCAACCCGGACAAAATCAAGGCCATCCAAGGTATGTCCCCTCCGACCAAAGTGAAGGAGGTTCAGGAGCTCGCTGGAAGGGTCGCCGCGCTCGGACGATTTGTGGCAAAATCGGCCGAACGCTGCCAACCATTCTTCAAGGTGTTAAAACGCCCGAAAGACTTCCTCTGGACGGCCGAATGTCAAGCAGCATTCGACCAGCTCAAGGAATACCTGGCGTCTCCTCCCCTGCTGTCCAAGCCGCAAGAAGGGGAGATGCTCTACCTCTATCTGGCGGTCTCCCCAACCGCGGTCAGTGCGGTGCTGGTTCGGGAAGAGGCAAAGCTCCAGAAGCCCGTGTACTACATCAGCCGGGTCCTACGGGATGCCGAGGCGCGGTATACGAAGGCTGAAAAGATCGCCTTCGCGCTGCTGACCGCGACCAGGAGGCTCCGCCCCTATTTCCAGGCCCATTCTGTCACCCTCTTAACTGATCAACCACTACGACAGATCCTCAGCAACCCCGAGAATGCGGGACGGCTGGTGAAGTGGGCATAGAACTCGGTGAGTTCGACATCCGCTACCAGCCTCGACCCGCCATCAAGGCCCAGGTGCTCGCGGACTTCCTCGCTGAGTGCACGGTGCAGGTGGCGGAACCTAGACCCGGAAACGCCCAGCCTCGACCTCCCGACCTGGACGCTTCACATCGATGGGTCGTCGAACCCCGAGGGTGGAGGGGCCGGGCTGGTCCTTACCAGTCCTGATGGAGTGATAGCCGAGTATGCCTTGAGGTTTGGATTTCCAGTGACCAACAACGAGGCGGAGTACGAGGCCCTAGTCGCGGGACTCAAACTCACCGGGGAGCTCGGCATCCGGCGTTTGAAGGTCTTCACCGACTCCCAGCTGGTGGTCGGGCAGGTCCGTGGGGAGTTCGAGGCCCGGAGCCCGACCATGCAGAACTACGTCCGGAAGGTGCAAGCACTCATTCCCGACCTCGGCAGCGTCGACCTCCAGCAGGTCCCCAGAAGCGAAAATGCCAGGGCCGACAGGTTGTCCCGCTTGGTGGGCGCAGAGGCGCACAACTGTCGAGGGCAATCTACCTGGAGACCCTGGATGCCCCGAGCATCGGCGAGGCTGGAGCGGTGATGGCGATTGATCCGGAGCCGTCTTGGATGGACCCGCTCGTCGCCTACCTCGCCGAAGGGATCCTCCCTGAAGACGAAGATCAAGCTCGGCGACTTGTCAGGAAGTCCGCCCACTACGTACTCTATGAAGGGAGGCTGTATCGGACCTCGTTTACCGCCCCCCTCTTAAGGTGCCTCCGCCCCTCGGAGGCGGCCTACGTCCTCGGCGAAGTCCACGAGGGCGTCTGCGGATCGCACTCGGGGGCTAGGTCCTTGGCGCACAAGATCATGAGGCAAGGCTATTATTGGCCTACCTTGTTGGAGGACTCAAAGGATCACGTACGGAAATGCGACGCCTGCCAGCGCCACGCCAACGTCCAGAGAGTCCCTTCTGTCCCCTTGGCACCAATCACCGCACCCTGGCCCTTCGCACAGTGGGGAATGGATATCCTCGGACCATTCCCCGTCGCTTCCGCCCAGCGGAAATTCTTGATTGTTGCAATCGACTACTTCACCAAGTGGGTGGAGGCAGAGCCGCTGGCCACTATCACGGAGGCGCAAGTCCGGAAGTTCGTGAAGAAAAACATCATTGTCCGATTTGGGGTACCCCGGGTCCTCATCTCGGATAATGGTCGACAGTTCGACAACAAGCATTTCCGTGACTTCTGCGAGGAGTTCGGGATCGAGCATCGGTTCACATCTGTGTCGCATCCCCAAACCAACGGTGAGGCCGAGTGACAAATCGGACAATCCTCCAAGGAATTAAGGCGCGAATCGGTCGGACGAGGCAAGCTTGGGTCGAAGAACTCGAGAACGTCCTTTGGGCGTATCGGACCACGCATCGGACCCCTACCGGGGAGACGCCTTTCAGCCTAACCTATGGCACGGAAGCGGTTGTCCCCGTGGAGCTCGGACTCCCCTCCCCGGGTGGCCGCGCACCGACCCGAGGCCAATTCGGAGCAACTCCGAGGGAACCTGGACCTCTTGGAAGAAGCGAGGGAAATGGCGCAGGTCGGATGGCGATGTATCAGCGGAGGGTGGCCCGTATTATAACTCCAAGGTCCGACCAAAACTTTTCAGAATCGGAGATCTGGTGCTAAGGCGCCAAAGCATCTCACCCGCGGAAGGTGGGAAGCTGGCGCCAAATTGGGAAGGCCCGTATAGGGTTCGCTGGGTAAACCGACCTGGCTCCTACCAGTTGGAGGCACTAGATGGTCGAGAAATTCCAAGGAGCTGGAATTCCGCTAACCTGCGGGTATATTACCAGTAGAAAGACAAAGCCAGAAAGACAGCTCAAAAAATATATAGTTCTTTTCATTTCAATAATTCCTGGTTACAATGGCGTGTTCGTGTGATTACAAAGAATTCCCAGAGGGGGATTGGGGAGTAAAGAAACTAAGGAAGAGGTGGGGACTCCGTGGAGCTGAAGATCGGGATCCCGAACCCTCCACCCGAAGCAGCTGCAATCCCACTGGCCGTGGGTGCTTCCCCCCGGAGGCGCCATCGACGCCTCACGCAAAAGACGAAGAGCCGGCGCGGACGAAGAAGAAGTTCACACTGCTCTAGAGGAACGCCACCTCCAAGGGATATTCCGGTCCTCCCCAGGAGAAGGGGAGGAAAGGAATACAAGGGAGAAGAGCGCGAGGAGGCGTGATCCCGGATGAAACGCCTAGAGCGGAGTTCCACCGGGGAGAATCTCCCGTTGATCCCAGATGAAACGGCTAGTTGGTGGAAGTCGCGAGGGGCGCGCCTCCCGTTCCTCCGGCAGGGATTTCCCAGCCACGCGCCGGAGAGGAGGTCCACGATCCATGGCAACCTGAACAGCTCCGGCTTGGCAGGCTCCACCGCACCTGCGCTTATATTTATAGCCAAACTGTGGCCCCCGGTCGTTCCGATGCGGGTGGCTCCAATAAATGCGGGCACATCGAATCCGGAGCCGTTCCGGCTCTCGAGGTTTATCCCCCACGATCTCCTAGCGTCATTCTCCTTAATTGCATTCTTCGTGCAGGACACTCCGGCGGCGTGTATCCCGCGGCCCACGTATCTCCGCACGCGCCCAGGCCGCATCCGCCTCGAAGAACGCGCGTATCGCGGCCGCTTAACTGGCACTCCTCGCAAGCAGCAACTGGCCGGTCCGATTTCCCAGGTAACGCCTCAATTAGCATTTAATGGCCTTCTGGTGTTCCCCAGGCGACGCTTCGAGAGGAGGAGAAACACGATCGCAGCTGGCCACGGAGAAACCCCGTCGAGCGGCAAGTGATAGGCGCGCGACCAACGAGCGGAATTCCCGAGGCTCGGCCCTCGGATGCCAGGCTAACCCGATGATCATCCCGGGAGCAGACTAGCCTGAAGCCCCGACCGGTCGCCTCGGCTTGCGCCAGCCTTGGCCGACCAACGAGCGGAATTCCCCGAGGCTCGGCCCTCGGATGCCAGGCTAACCCGATGATCATCCCGGGAGCAGACTAGCCTGAAGCCCCGACCGGTCGCCTCGGCTTGCGCCAGCCTTGGCCGACCAACGAGCGGAATTCCCCGAGGCTCGGCCCTCGGATGCCAGGCTAACCCGATGATCATCCCGGGAGCAGACTAGCCTGAAGCCCCGACCGGTCGCCTCGGCTTGCGCCAGCCTTGGCCGACCAACGAGCGGAATTCCCCGAGGCTCGGCCCTCGGATGCCAGGCTAACCCGATGCATCCCGGGAGCAGACTAGCCTGAAGCCCCGACCGGTCGCCTCGGCTTGCGCCAGCCTTGGCCGACCAACGAGCGGAATTCCCCGAGGCTCGGCCCTCGGATGCCAGGCTAACCCGATGATCATCCCGGGAGCAGACTAGCCTGAAGCCCCGACCGGTCGCCTCGGCTTGCGCCAGCCTTGGCCGACCAACGAGCGGAATTCCCGAGGCTCGGCCCTCGGATGCCAGGCTAACCCGATGATCATCCCGGGAGCAGACTAGCCTGAAGCCCCGACCGGTCGCCTCGGCTTGCGCCAGCCTTGGCCGACCAACGAGCGGAATTCCCCGAGGCTCGGCCCTCGGATGCCAGGCTAACCCGATGATCATCCCGGGAGCAGACTAGCCTGAAGCCCCGACCGGTCGCCTCGGCTTGCGCCAGCCTTGGCCGACCAACGAGCGGAATTCCCGAGGCTCGGCCCTCGGATGCCAGGCTAACCCGATGATCATCCCGGGAGCAGACTAGCCTGAAGCCCCGACCGGTCGCCTCGGCTTGCGCCAGCCTTGGCCGACCAGCGGAAGAATTTCCTGAGGCCTAACCCTCGGATGCCTGGCCTAGCGCCGGAAGAATTTCCTGAGGCCTAACCCTCGGATGCCTGGCCTAGCGCCGGAAGAATTTCCTGAGGCCTAACCCTCGGATGCCTGGCCTAGCGCCGGAAGAATTTCCTGAGGCCTAACCCTCGGATGCCTGGCCTAGCGCCGGAAGAATTTCCTGAGGCCTAACCCTCGGATGCCTGGCCTAGCGCCGGAAGAATTTCCTGAGGCCTAACCCTCGGATGCCTGGCCTAGCGCCGGAAGAATTTCCTGAGGCCTAACCCTCGGATGCCTGGCCTAGCGCCGGAAGAATTTCCTGAGGCCTAACCCTCGGATGCCTGGCCTAGCGCCGGAAGAATTTCCTGAGCCTAACCCTCGGATGCCT
>NW_024069242.1:0-58039 GCF_009389715.1 Phoenix dactylifera
TTAATTAATTTTTGCTAATGACTTCAAAGTTCTTTTATGATAATAGGAGCATTGTGGCACAAATATCAAAATATACATTCATGCCATTTTTGATACATCTTAGAGCTCTTTTAAAGACTTTCTTTATTTCTTTAGAAAATAAGCACAATTTGATACATAAAATAATGAATTTGCAACAAAATTGAAGTTCCAAAAGCAAGCCAATTTGAGCTCATTAGTGAAGTTCCAAAAATAGATTTTCTAAAGCATACTCAAGAATATTTAACACATTATTCTCCCCCTTTTTCATTAAATTAGAGGCTCTTAAGATTTTGCAGTTTGGTTCAAGAGTGAATGCATGAGATATACTAACCAAATAACACGCCTCAAGGTGTATCATACAGATTTTCAGATTTAAATTTCAGATGATACATATTGGGAGTATTAGAATCACTTTTCATTTAGTGTTCTTTCTCTCTCCTTTAGTTATAGATTTATGCGATTAAGTTCCATAAGATTCTTTCCTTCTGAAATTTTCTTTCTCCCCCTCAAATGATCATTCCATTTAAGAGTTTAGAATCCTAAAGATAATGTTCAATAAGATTGTCAATCTCAAAAATATATTTCAGCTTATTTTCATAAGACTCAAAGGTTTGAATAAGACAACCTTTATAGAACTCATCTCAAGGAAATTAAAACATGTCTTGCAATATAAGGAGTTCATCAAAATCAATCCATAAAATTCAAAGTATGTATCAAAATAAAGTGGTCTTTGGGATAGGATACTGAATATCTAAAGCTCCCCCTCAAAAGATGCATTCTTCTTTAATCATTTTAAATTGTTGAATTTCAGATTCTAGTAATAAACGTGAATAACACTGAAATTCTGTAATATCGAGAATGTAAGAGTGATCTAGAATTATTCAGAATTATAGTAATCACTCTTTCTAATCCTTTAAGAAACAAGTTATGCTTTCTCCTAATCTTAGAGAAATGTATAAAAAGTATTAATCATAAAATGATTCAATTGAAGCTCAGTTTCTTTCAAACGCATTTACATTTTCTTTCTTTTAGAGTCATTTGAGTGAGGTGAAATGTTTCTAGCTTTAAGATCATTCACTCTATTGATGGAAGTCTTCAATAATGTAGAAGAGAAAAATATATAGATGATCATTGAGGTATATATATTTTATAGAACTCAATTTCTTAATCATAGTTTTTCAGCAATGTATACATGAAGCACAATAAATATATTTTTTTTTTATATCAAAATAGAATCATATATTTAGAAATTTTTGTTTGCAATCAAATCATCGAAAGACACATCATTTGAACCAATATTAGTTATACTTTGAAGATAAGAAATGATATGTTTTCGGTCGATGCGTATCGGAGCAATCATCAAAGGCATCAAATTAATTCTGTTTTTCTTAAAGTAAGACTTTAGTTTTAAAAATCACATTTAGTTTAAGCTTTTATACAAAATCAGATTCGGAATACATAGGATTTTCAATCATACTTTGAGATATGTATCTCCACAGTATAGCTCATCTTAAATGATTACGATTGAAAATACATATTTCAAACATATAAGAGCATATTCAGAATCTTTGTATTAAATGTTGAGTTTTGGTACGAATTTGAACATTATATACCAAATTTAGGCAAGTGAAGATAAAACAAAAATCAATTTATTTTCCCTAAATAGAGATGTTCTTCTCTTCTCCTTTCTACAATTTTATTTAGCTTTCAATTTAACAATGATTGTGAATGACAAATCTGAAATTTCTTTTCAATAAACTAGACAAAAGATGTTATGTAGCAATTCAAACATTCAATCAAATTGTCCAAGTATGAAACATTACAAAATATTGAGAATCCATAAATCAAGACATCATACCATATGCAAAATATACCATGTGTTAAGTCATGCATTAAAATACTAAGTACAAGGAATGTCAAGGATCAACAATCAATTCTTTTCAAATAAACTCCCCCCTATTTAACAATTATATCTTGCAATTAAATGTTCATCCTTAAAGTGTGTTTTCAAGTGATTAAAAATTTGACTTTAATTCTACTTTCATTTACTTTGTTTTTCATTTATTAACTTTCTTATGCTCTATACTCTATTTGCTCCCTATCCGGTGGAGTTGGGAAGGGGCACGACGGTACTACCACTTAGCCTCCCTCTTGTGCCGTCCCTAATATGCCCTACACGCGAATAGTTGGGTCAAATAGTGCCGGGTACTACCACTAGCCTCCCCATTGGCACCATCCCTATGATGAGCAATATAGAAAGGGTTAAAATGTTTACTTCAAACCTCCCTATTTAAGTGTAATTAATTATGGATTTTATCCCTTCCAAAAGAATGCTCACACAAGTCTCACAAATGTGTCGAATATATTAAGTTTGTTTTGCTTTTCCTTAAGGTTGAAGTGTTTGCCTCTACTTGGATTTACTTCTCTTGAATAATATCCATTTTCTTTTCTTATCTCTCTCTCTTTTTGTTATTCTCAAGTAATTTTCATGAGAGAGCAGAATAGAGAATTAATCTTACGTATCATATATATGTATATCATGCAAACAATATTTTCATTATGCTCAAGGTTTCATAACTTCTCACAAGTTATTTTACATCAACATTTTAAGCATATACTTGTGTATTTCATGGTTATGACATAGGCAAAGATATATTTTAGTTTGGGCAAACCATGAAATAATTTCTAAAAGTATAAGTCAGTCAATACACATATAGACATGATATCAAAAATTAATAATTAAAGAATTTAATCATGCCATAATAAGATTTTAAGTTACTGACTTTGCTCAACTAATTTGTGAGAAAGGTATCTAAATTACCTATTCATTATATGTTCTTCAAGCCAAACTAGATTTCTTATGTGTGAACTTTTGGCTGAAGAAGATCCTCTCTCTTGTTTGCATGTAAATGTTTAGTGTATCTTACATGAAGATATCCTTCAAGTTGAAATCTCTCATTTTTCTTTCTTGAAGGAAGGTCATTAGTTTCTTTAAGATACAAAGCATTCATCCAACATATATATTTTTTTAACTAGATGACTCAATATAAGATATGACAATAGTTGCATGTTGAGTCACTTTACTCAAGAGATTGCCTAAATATAAGCAAGCACATATCATTTGAACTAAAGAGATAGATTCATTAACCAAGATAGTTTAAGTCAATTTAGTTTAGATTCTATTTGCTTAAGATAATTATCAATAAGATATGTTAACTATGTTTTAATCAATTTATCTTAAACATTTGTTTCTATCAAAATTCAGATTATGATTTATTTGTTATCAATAAAATATGATTAATTAAAGTTAGATTGAAGTCTTGCACAAGGTCACATAATAAGCATACAATCTGGTCTACTAGCTGTAAAATAATTATTCTATCATGCTTCAATACAGCTTTAACACAATAGATCTACTTTGCTCATCCTTTTCAAATTCTACAAGATGGGGTCATAGATATACCTTCTTCATGCCAATCTTCTATAAGAGTTTTCTTGTGGACTAACGTTGGTCAATGAAGATCCCCTTTCCTGTTTGTCTTAATTTGGAGTTTGAGAGAAGATGTTAATTCATTCATCATATTTCAAACTCACTTTGCAATATAACTCTTCATTAGTAGAACCAAAAATGATGTCATCAATGCATACTTTGAGCAAATAAGATATCACAAATTCATCTTTTTGATGCATAGATTTATCACTATTACTTTCTATCAAAAAGGTTGCTTAAGCTTTTATATATCATGCTTTTGATGCTTGTTCTAAATCACATATTGCTTTATCATATATGTAATGTGTATTTTTAAATATGGTGGTTATTTTTCATAGATCTCCTTTTTAATGAAGTAACCACATAGGAGTGACTTCTACACATTCATTTGACAGAATATAAAGCTCATGAAGCAAGCACATGATAATGATGATCTTTACTTCTAATCATGCAAGAATCTTTATCAAGATCTATTTCCTCTTTTCTTGATTTAGTCTTTTAGTAGTCATCAATTTTTCTTCATTAAGTGCATATGTAAAAGATTAACCATATAATTTGATTTTAGTATTTTGATAATAAATCATTAGTCTCATAAAGAATAAAATGAATTGATACTTCTACAACTAGAATTTTTCATGAATGTTCTATATGCATTGCTTGATGAATGATATCCAAGGATAGAAGTATCTTTATCAGATTTGGCATTATTTTCATAATAACATGTACGACTGAAAAATATGAAAGATATGCAATGGTTCATTTTCCATTTTTCAGAAGATCAAAATTTTCATCAAAAATAGAAATCATATGTATGACAAGCAGTGATGATAGTCTTTTAAAAATTTATTTAAGTAGATGACTATCATACATAATTGTCTTTTTCATTTCTTCAAGAATTCTATTAATCCTATTTTGCTTATGGTGTCCTTGGTGCTGAAATCATTGGATTTAATATTATTTTCTGTATAACCTTTATCAGGATTTTGGTTTTCAACACTGTGCCATGATACTCTTTATCTTCACAGTTTGGAAACCTTTATCATTTGAACCACTTTTACAAGATTTAGTAAATACAGAAAAATACTTCAGTTTTATTTTTCAAGAATAAATTCAATGTAAGCTTTTGAAAAACTTGGAGATGGAAACAACATCTTAAGATTTAGAAATGATTTTTGTTTGTTTCCTTAGTTAGCATGCATAGCAAAACTTTGACCTTTAAGTAGATAATCTAAGTAAGCCTATGGCAAGGTCTTTTGAGATTAAGTACATACTAGCATGAGTTGATTTTATATGCCAAGGATGGTTTCTTGGTATTCATAGTGCATATATTCAAAAGCATACCAAGTACACATTATCATATCTATGATCAATAAACAATAATGCCATGGATAATAACTCTCAATCAAGCATATAGAGAATTCATAGAGTTATTCTTAATAAATTGATTAATCATTTAGCAACTTATCCAATAGTGAGTAAAGTATACTAAAAAATGAAGAGATTTGATTATATTTCCAAAAGTATTTTCTATATCACAAAATTGATCACTACTAGCAAATCATATCAAATACTAAAGCACAAATAATGATGAGATGCAAGAATTACTGATTTCATTATTTTTTTTGTTAATAACTTTTTAAGTTTCTTTATGTTCCATAGGTACCTTGGTACACCTATGTGTACATCCTCATTTTCTCATTTTGGGTACCCAAGCTTGCTTGAGTCCTTGAGAGTTAGGACATATGGTTCCTTTTGGAATCCATATCTGTTTAATAATAATAACTTTACCATTTGATTTAATTATACTAGAACGATAGGTAAAGTTGTTATTCCCATCCTTTTCATTTTTGAAATAAGTTATCTTATTTAATGGTTTGCTTGGTAAATTGATAACCTTTTTCTCTAGAGATTTATGGCTAAGTGAAGGAGTCAAGCTAAATTTTGATTTATCAAAATCAGCATATTGGCTTTCAAACATCATTTTTAATCTTTCTGAACTTACAGTGAATTTGTTAATAAAACATTTTAATTGGTTAATTTCTTTACTTAAGTTTTGATTTTCTTTAATTAAGCTATGATTTTTCTGAATCAATTCTTCTGAAAATGACCTTAAGCTTTCATTTTCAGAATTTAGTTTCTTAAGATTTTTATTCTTTACAGATAATTTTCTACAATCACTATACAACTCATGAAAAGCATTTAAAAGTTCATCATAAGAAAATTCTTCATGAGATTCGTTTGGTTTAAAATTAGATTCAGATTTTACTTTTTCTTCTAATGCCATAAAACATAAATTAGTTACCTTTTGTAGTTCACTGTTGCTCCTAACTTTCAATTCCTTGTCTGAATTTCTCTTGGTCAAGGCTTTCTTGCGTTTTACCTCTTTCTTCCTTTCTTCTTGCTTCCTCTTCTTCTTTGTCTTTAGGAAGCTGATTTGCCTTGGAGTCGACTCGGACCTTATTGGAGTCGACTCGGTTAACTTGAGGGTCGACTCTGAAATACTTGGGGTCGACTCGACTGAGATGGAAGTTTCAACACCTTTTTCTGCAGTCTCATTGTTAGTATGCAATTGAAGTACATGTGAGCTACTCTGAGATTTCTCATAAATATTTTCTAAAGTATCCCAGATCTCCTTTGCAGATAAGCATGCAGAAATTTCATTAAACATTGTTTCTTGAATCGCACAATATAATATGTTCATAGCTTTAGCATTTAATTGTGCTAAGTCTTTTTCATTAAAAGTTTGAGAGAGTGTGTGAGGGTCATTTATTATGATTTTCCAATAGTAATAGTTTTGTGATTGAATAAAGATGCGCATGCGTATTTTCCAATGTGCATAGTTTATGCCATTAAATAGTGGAGGTGTGTCAATTGCTTGTCCTTCTCCTAGAAAACTATCTATTTGAGTTGTCATGATCTTTGGCTCTAGTCGGTTAAGACTACAAATAATATTTGAGCACCTGCTCTGATACCACATGTTGCCCAGTAGATACAACCCAAGAGGGGGGGTGAATTGGGTCTTTTAAAACTTTTATGCTACTTCTAAAACTTTATGAGTAACTATGCTAAGTTGTATAGATGCACAGTGAAAGTTAAACTTAGCAAGGGTTTGATGTATAGACTTCGACTTGATTAAATATGCTTGCAACTAAAGGATGTGCGGATAAGAATTAAGCAAGCAATTTATCTAAGTAAGTAAGTGTGTTAGTTAGACAATAACTAGAGGCATTACAAACACAAAGGACATATAGTGGTTCGGTGCACCCCAGCACCTACATCCACTCCCCAAGACCTCTTGGGAATTTCACTATAATCCTACCGATTACAGCCGGTTGTTTTACAAGCTCACAACCCAACTTGTTGTTTTTACGAGCGCACAACGAACTCGGTCGGTTTTCCCAGGCTCACCGACTAGAACCAACCCCGATTGTTTTCCCGGGGCTCACAATCAAACCCTTACACGTTGGTTTTACCCTCGGCTCACCAACAAACCTATCTCCGTTGGTTTTCCCCTTTGGCTCACCAACAAACCTATCTCCGTTGGTTTCCCTTTGGCTCACCAACAAACCTTACACCGTTGGTTTTCCCTTTGGCTCACCAACAAACCTTTAACCCCTTGATTCAATCCCTTGATTGAATCAAGTTACAAGATATTAAAACAAAGAATAAAAACAAATCAAAGCTTCTTAAACAAGCAGATATGACAATATAAACAAATAGAGTAAAGAGAAGCCCTCAAACGAGTTTTGAAGATGGAGGAGCTCGGCTTCTTCTTTACTTGATCCTCCTCTGATTTGGCATGAAGTAGAGGATCCCCGAGGCAGCACGCGGATGGAGAGGAAGCTTTCGGATTCACTTGGATGCTCTTCTTCTCTCTATTTCGTTTTGGATGGCCCTTTTGTGCTTGTGGGAGATTTCCTTTGTAATCTCTTTGAGATCTCTTTCCTAGATGATCTCTCCCACTTCCATGCCTTCTCCCCTAGCTCTCCTCTTGTTTTTATAGCTTTAGATGGCGTGGAAACAAGAATCTAGCCGTTAGAGACAAAAATAGAGCCGTTGGACACAGTCTGCACTTCCTGACAATATTACCGTTGGGATCGGAGTCGACTCGCGCGATCAGGAGTCGACTCGCCTGTTGCAGGAGTCGACTCGTGCTTTACTGGAGACGACTCGGCCACTGTTCCAAATTTGAATTATGGTGCATCCTCGACTGGGAGTCGACTCGTCTTAACCCGGAGTCGACTCGCCAACTTCTGGAGCTGACTTGGCAATTTCGGAGTCGGCTCATCCACTGAAGTCCGTGGATCCAATTTTGAATTTTGTCCTCTCGAGTCGACTCGACTGTCCTGGGAGTCGACTCGAATCTCAGACCCCGAACTCCCGATCCTCTGTCTTTTGGCTCGTCCAGTCTTGGAGTCGACTCGAACTTCCTTGGAGTCGACTCGGCTCTCAGTTTGTGAAACACAACCTTCTGCCATCTTGGTGTAGCGCTGCCTTGGAGTCGACTCGAGCTGTCTGGGAGTCGACTCGAATCTCAGAGGCAGTAACTTGGTTTTCTGTCTGTTGATGGTCGCGGAGTCTCGGAGTCGACTCGTGCAATGCGGGAGTCGACTCGAATCTCAGAGTCCCAAAAATGCTCTCTGACTTTTTCCTTGTGTTCCGCTGAGAGTCGACTCTTGCTTTCTTCGGAGTCGACCTACCAACCATCGGAGTCGACTCGCGTTCCACTGGAGTCGACTCGAATCTCAGACCCGAAAACTGCTCTCTGACTTTTCTGCCTGTGACTCCTAGGAGTCGACTCATACTTCTCCGGAGTCGACTCATACTTCTCTGGAGTCGACTCGAATTCCACTGGAGTCGACTCGAAGACTGTTCTTTTGAATTTTTCTTTTGATTTTACTCCTCCAATTTGAATCCTTTGAACTTTAAGCTTGGGCCAATAAATTGTAGCTTTCTTCCAACTTGAGAGCTTTGGAGGCCTTCTTGTGTTCTTCCAACTTGCTATGTTCCTTGCAAAATAAATATCTTTCTCCTTGCAACATAAACATTAGTATCTATACTTCAAGGTTTTGTGATCATCAAAATCAATCTATGAATCAATCTTTGGGTCATCAGTTCTTATAAAGACTTTAATCCTTTAAAAAGGAAACACATTTTGGTACATATAATAATGAATTGGCATAAAAATTGAAGTTCTAGAGACAAGCCAATAAGAACTCATCAGTAAATTCCAAAAATTGGTTTTCTAAGAGATACTCAAGGAAATTCAACACATTATTCTCCCCCTTTTTCATTAAGTTAGAGGCTCTTAAGATCAACTGTTTGAATTGCAATTTGGTTCATGATTTATGCATAAGATATATTAACCAAATAATAAGCCTCAAGGTGTATCATAAAGATTTTCAGATTTAAATTTCATATGATACATATTGGAGAGCATTAGGATCACTTTTCATTTAGTATGCTTTCTCTCTCCTTTAGTTATAGATTTATGCGATTAAGTTCCATAAGATCTCTCCTTCTGAGATTTTCTTTCTCCCCCTCAATTGATCATTCCATTTGAGAGTTTAAAATTTGAAGATAATGTTCAATAAAATTGTCAATCTCAAAAAAAATATATTTTCTATAAGTTTCAGCTTATTTTCATAAGACTCAATGTTTGAGATAAGACAACCTTTATAGAACTCATCACAAGGTATAAACTTATTATATAATTAAAGCAAGTCTTGCAATATAAGGAGGTTCATCAAAATCAATCCATAAAAATCAAGGTATGAGATACTGAATATCTAAGGCTCCCCCTCAAAAGATGCATTCTTCTTTAATCATTCTTTTCTATGATATCGAGAATGTAGAGTAATCTAGTATTATTCAAAATTTGTAGCAATTACTCTTTCTAATCCTTCAAGAACAAGTTATGCTTTCTCTTAATCTTAGAGAAAACGTATAGAAATATTAATCAGAAAATGATTCATTTGAAGCTCAGTTTCTTTCAAAAGCATTTACATTTTCTTTCTTTTAGAATCGTTTGAGTGAGCTGAAATATTTCTAGCTTTAAGATCATTCACTCTATATATATTCTGATGGAAGTCTTTAAGAATGTAGGAGAGAAAAACATATAGATTACCATTGAGGTATATATATTTATAGAGCTCAAATTCTTAATCATAGTTTTTCAGCAATGTATACATGAAGCATAATAAATCTTTTAATATCAAAATAAAATCATATATTTAGAATTTTTTTTTTTTTTTTTTTTTTGCAATCAAGATCATCGAAAGACACATCATGACCAATATTAGTACACTTTAAAGATAAGAAATGATATGTTTCAGATGCGTATCAAGGCATTAGAATTTCTCTATTTTTCTTAAACTGTAGTTTTTTATCTATAAATCATATTGAGTTTAAGCTTTTATACAAAATCAAATTCTGAATTTCATAAAGATTTTCAATAGAGGCTTTCAAAATCATAATTTGAGATATGTATCTTCCACATTGTAGCTCATCTTAAATCATTACTATTGAAAACACATATTTCAAACATATAAGAGCATATTCAGAATATTTGTATTTATGTTGAGTTTTGGTATGAATTAGAACATTATATACCAAGGTTAGGCAAGTTGAAAGATAAAACAAAATCAATTCATTTTGCCTAATTAGAGATATACTTCTCTTCTCCTTTTTACAAATTTATTCAACTTTCAGATTTCAAAGATGATTGTGAACGACAAATTTAAAATTTCTTTTCAATAATACCATAAAATAACTTCATATAGTATTTCAAACATTCAATCAAATTATCCAAGCATGGAGCATTACAAAATATTGAGAACTCATAATTCAAGACATCATGCCACATGCAAAATATATTATGTGTTAAGCCATGCATTAAAATAATAAGAAAAAGAATGTCAAGGATCAAAATTAATTCTTTTCAAATAAACTCCCCCTATTTAAATATAATTTTTCACGGATTTTATCCTTCCAAAAGAATGCTCACACAAGTCTTACAAATGTGGTGAATATATTACGCTTGTTTTGCTTTTTCTTAAGATTGGAGTATTTGCCTTTACTTAGATTTTACTTTTCTTGAATAATATCCATTATCTCTCTTTTATCTCTCTTTCTTTTTGTTATTCTCAAGTAATTTTCTTGAAAGAGCAGAATAAAGAAATAATCAAATGTATCATATAGAGGTATATCACGCAAACACGTTTTCATTATGCTCAAGAATTCATAGCTTCTCACAAGTCATTTTAAATCAAAATTCTAAGTATAAACTTGTGTAGTTCATGGTTATGACATAGGTAAAGATATATTTTAGTTTGGGCAAACCATGAAACAATTTCTAAAAGCACAAGTCAATCAATACATATATAGACATGATATCAAGAAATTAATAATTAAAGACTTTAATCATGCCATAGTAAGATTTAAGTTAATGACCTTGCTCAGCTAATTTATGAGAGAGGTATCTAAAATTACCGAATCATTCTGCATTCTTCAAGTCAAATACCTACTAGATTTCTTATGTGTAACCTTTTGGCTAAAGAAAGTTCTCTCTCTTGTTTGCATGTGAATGTTTATTGTACCTTTTATGGAGGTGTCCTTCAAGTTGAAATCTCCCATTTTCTTGCTCAAGGATCCTGCAAACTCCTTTTCTTTCTTGAAAGAAAGTCATTAGTTTCTTCAAGATACAAAACATTCATCTACCATATTTTTAACTAGATGACTCAATACAAGATATGACACTAGTTGAATGTTGAGTCACTTTACTCAAGAGATTGCCTAAGTATAAGCAAGCACATATCACTTGAACTAAAGAGATAGTTTCATTAACCAAGATGGTTCAAGGACAAGCATGTGAGGCAATATGAAGATTTATCAAGGTCAAACCAATTTCTTATTTTCAAAATCAATTTAGTTTAGATTTTATTTGCTTAAGATAATTATCAATGAGACACGCTAGCTAAGTTTTAATCAACTTATCTTAAACAATTGTTTCTATCAAAATTCAGATTATGATTTATTTGTTATCAATAAATTATGATTCATTAGAGTTAGATTGAAATCTTGCTCATAATGAGCATACAATCTGGTCTACTAGCTGTATGATAAAATAAGTATTCTATCATGCTTCAATACAGCTTTAAAAACAATAGATCTACCTTGCTCATTCTTTTCAAATTCTACAAGATGAGGTCATAGAATACCTTCTTCATGCCAATCTTCTATAAGAGTTTTCTTGTGGACTAACTTTGGTCAATGAAGATCCTCTTTCTTGTTTCTCTTAATTTGGAGTTTGAGAGAAGATGTTAATTCATTCATCATACATTTTTCAAACTCACCTTGCATGAGCTTAGTAAAATCTTCATATAAATCCTCGTTTGTAGAACCAAAAAGTGATATCATCAATGTATACTTTGAGCAAATAAGATATCACAAATTCTTCTTTTTGATGCATAGATTTATCACTATTACTTTCTATCAAAAAGTTACTCAAACTTTTATATCATGCTTTTGATGCTTGTTCCAAATCATATATTGCTTTATTATATTTGTAATGAGTGTTTTCAAATATGGTGGTTATTTAACATATATCTTCTTTAATAAAATAAGCACCTAGGAGTGCATTCTACACATTCATTTGATAGAATATAAAGCTCATAAAGCAAGCAAATGATAATGGTGATCTTTACTTCTAATCATGCAAGAATTTCATCAAGATCTATTTCATCTTTTCTTAATTTAGTCTTTTAGTAATCATCAATTTTACTTCATTAAGTGTATTTCTGAAAAACTCAATTTGGTTCTAATTATTAACAAGTTTTCAGATTGTTATATGTAAAAGATTAACCATATACATATATAATTTAATTTTAGTATCTTGATAATAAATCATTAGTCTCATAAAGAATAAAATGAGTTGATATTTCTACAATTCGAATCTTTTCATTGAATGTTCTATATGCATTGCTTGATGAATGATATCCAAAGATAGAAATATCTTTATCAGATTTGGCATTATTTTCAAAAGAACATATCAAGCATAACGTGTATGACTGAAAAAATATGAAAGATATGCAATGGTTCATTTTCCATTTTTCAGAAGATCAAAAGGAGTTTTTCATAAAAAAATAGATCTAATAGAAATCATATGTATGACAAGCAGTGATGATAGCTTTTAAAAATTATTTAAGTAGATGACTATCATACACAATTGTCTTTTTCATTTCTTCAAGAATTCTATTAACCCTATTTTACTTAAGGTGTCCTTGGTGCTGAAATAATTAATTTCTGTATAAACTTTATCAGGATTTTGGTTTTCAACACTGTGCCATGATACCTTCACAGTTTGGAAACCTTTATCATTTGAAACACTTTTACAAGATTTAGCAAATACAGAAAATATTTCAATTTTATTTGCCAAGAACAAATCCAATGTAAGCTTTTGAAAACTTAGTGATGGAAACAACATCTTTAGATTTAGAAATTGATTCTTGTTTGTTTCCTTAGTTAACATGCATAGCAAACTTTGACCTTTCAGAAGATAATCTAAGTAAGGCAATGGCAAGGTCTTTTGAGATTAAGTACATACTAGCATGAGTTGATTTTATATGCCAAAGATGGTTTCTTTAATCTTGGTATTCATAGTGCATATATTCAAAAGCATACCAAGTACACATTATCATATCTATGATCAATAAACAATAATGCCATGGATAAAAACTCTCAATCAAGCATATAGAGAATTCATAGAGTTATTCTTAATAAATTGATTAATCATTTAGCAACTTATCCAATAGTGAGTAAAGCATACTATAAAATGAATTGATTTGATTATATTTCCAAAAGTATTTTTTATATCACAAAATTGATCAATACTTGCAATTCAGATTTTAATCAAATACTAAAGCAAAATAATGATGACATGCAAGGATTACTGATTTCATTATTATTATTTTTTATTTAAAATTACTTTTCATAAGTATATTTTAAGTTTCATTTTTGACGTGTGTCTAGAGCACCCATTTGTATGAAAGTTCTATTTGTTCCATGGGTATCTTGGTACACCTATGTCTACATCCTCATAATTTCATTTTGGGTACCCAAGCTTGCTTGGGTTCTTGAGAGTTAGGACATATGGTTCCTTTTGGAACCCAAATCTGTTTAATAGTAATAACTTTACCATTTGATTTAATTGTGTTAGAACGATGGAAAAAGTTGTTATGCCCATTCTTTTCATGTTTGAAATAAGTTATCTTATTTAATGGTTTGCTTGATGCATTGATAACCTTTTTCTCTAGAGATTTATTGTTAAGTAAAGGAGTCAAGCCAAGTTTTGATTTATCATAAGCAACATATTGGCTTTCAAACATCAATTTTAATCGTTATGAACTTACAGTGAATTTGTTAATAAGAGATTTTGATTGGTTAATTTCTTCACTTAAGTTTTGATTTTCTTTAATTAAATTCTGATTTTTCTGAATGAATTGTTCTGAATTTAACCTTAAGCTTTCATTTTCAGAATTCAGTTTGTCATATATTTTAGCAATAGAATTTCTTTCTTTTGAGATTTCCAGATTTAGCTTTTTAAGATTTTTATTTTTGATAGCTAATTTTCTACATTCATCATACAAATCATGAAGAGCATTTAATAGTTCATCATAAGAATATTCTTCATAAAATTTATTTGGTGTAAAATTAGATTCAGATTCTACTTTATCTTCTAATGCCATAAAACATAAGTTAGTTACCTCTTGTAGTTCATTGTTGCTTCTAGCTTTCAATTTTTTGCTTGACTCTTCCTTGGTCAAGGCTTTCTTGCTTTTTATCTCTTTCTTCCTTTCTTCTTGCTTCCTCTTCTTCTTTGTCTTTAGGAAGCTTTTGAATCTTTCGGTGTTCGGAAATGGATCCTTGTTTCCATCACCGTACTCTTTATTTTTTGAACTAATCTGCCTCTGAGTCGACTCGGGCCTTGTTGGAGTCGACTCGGCTATTGTGGAGGATTCTGCAATCTCATTGTTAGTACGCAATTGAAGCACATGTGAGCTAATTTGAGATTTGTCATAAATAATTGTTAAAGTATCCCAGATTTCTTTAGCAGATAAGCATGCAGAAATCTTATGAAATATGGATTCATGGATAGCACAATATAGAAAGTTCATAGCATTAGCATTCAATTGTGCTAAGTCTTTTTCATTGACATTTTGAGAAAGTGTGTGAGGTCCATTTATAATAATATTCCACATTTTATAGTTTTGTGATTGAACAAAAATTTTCATTCTAGCTTTCCATTGAATATAGTAAGTTCCATTAAACAGTGGAGGTCTGTTTATGGAAAGTCCCTCGGCAAATAATATGTTATGTGGGGTTGTCATAATCTTTAGCTCTAGTCGGTTAAGACTATAATCAATAGAAGAGCACCTGCTCTGATACCACTTGTTGCCCAATAGATACAACCCAAGAGGGGGGGTGAATTGGGTCTTTTAAAACTGTTGTACTACTTCTAAAACTTTTCAATTAATTATGCTAAGTTGTATAGATGCACAGTGGAATTTAAACTTAGCAACAGTTTGATTTATTGAATGAGACTTGATTAAGTAAATTAAATATGCTTGCAACTAAAGGATGCACGGATAAGAGTTAAGCAAGCAATTTATCTAAGTAAGTAGGTGAGCAAGTTAGACAATGACAAAAAGCATCACAAACACAACAAACATATAGTGGTTCGGTGCACCCCAGCACCTACATCCACTCCCCAAGATCTCTTGGGAATTTCACTATAATCCTCCAGATTACAGTCCGGTAGTTTTGCGAGTGCACTACCCAACTCGTTGTTTTACACCGGGCTAACAACGAACCCTACAATCCGGTAGTTTTTCGAGTGAACTACCCAACTCGTTGTTTTACACCGGGCTAACAACGAACCCTACAATCCGGTAGTTTTTCGAGTGAACTACCCAACTCGTTGTTTTACACCGGGCTAACAACGAACCCTACAATCCGGTAGTTTTTCGAGTGAACTACCCAACTCGTTGTTTTACACCGGGCTAACAACGAACCCTACAATCCGGTAGTTTTTCGAGTGAACTACCCAACTCGTTGTTTTACCCCGGGCTAACAACGAACCCTACAATCCGCCAATTTTAACTTAGGCTTGGGACGCCTATCCCTTGTTCCAAGTCCCTTGACTGAAACAAGCTCAATATTCAAACGTTTTACAAAAGATTTGAAAGCTCTTAAGAAGCAAATATAACAATGAGAAACAATAAAATCGAAAGAACCCTTTTTGCCGTTGGAAGCGTGGATGATGGTGGTTCTTCTGATGTGGATCACGTTGGCTTGAATGCGAGCTTTGATTGCCAAGTGGGAGTGAGTAGATGAGCTCGAAATTAGATGGAAAAGCTTGAATGCACTTGATTTCTCCTCTTGAAAGCTCTAACTCCCTTGAACCTCTTTTTCTTTCTTCTCTCTTGAATGATCTTGTGTTGGGCTTGTGAGAAGTTATTGAGAAGCACTTAAGAGGTCCCTTTTATAGCCCAAAAAGCAAATATAGCTGTTAAACACAAAGATATGACCGTTTGAAATTCAAATCTACCTGAAAAAGTTGTCAGTCGCGTCCCAGGCGCTCCGGGGACGTCTCCGCTACAACGAGAGACGTCTCGCCTACAGGATTTCACTTTTTACTTTATCTGGGGTCGACTCGGCACTTTACGGGGACGTCTCGGCGTGTTAGCGCTTTTTGAGTGGGGACGACTCCGCTGCTTTGGGGACGACTCCGCTTCTTTATCTCCGAAAATCATGTCCTCTGGAATTCCCTGAGAGAGTCGACTCCGCCATCTTGGGGACGACTCGGGAAGTCACCTTTTTACTTGCGGGGACGACTCCGCGTACAGCGGGGACGTCTCGCGCATATCCCTTGAAAAACGCCTTTCTGCCGCCACTGAGAGAGTCGACTCCGCTACTAAGAGAGTCGGCTCCGCTAACGCGGGGACGACTCGGCAGGTGCCGGGGACGTCTCGGCTTGTGCTAGTTCTTCCTGTTTGTCCCAGAGACGTCTCTGAAACTATCAGGAGACGTCTCGGCTATCCCTGAACTTTTTCTTTAGCTCAAAATATTCTTCAATAAATTCATAAAAATTATGGAAACTTGCCTAGACATTTCTTAGCAATATTCTTAATAAAACACATGAATTCCTCAATTAAATAGATAAGATATAATGGAATTTTACTCTAGTGTTTTGCATTCAACAAAATCCATTAGGGGATCAACAGCTCTATTCATAGTAATCAAAGTATTTCACATCTAGTTTGGTGATATACTCGTAGTGGCCAAAGTATTTCACATCGAGTTTAGTGATTCTTCTGAATACTCGTAATGGGCAAAATATTCCACATCGAATTTGGTGATCTTTTTGAATACTTATAGTGGCCAAACTGATCCACATCAAATCTAGTGATCCATCAGAATCAGATCTATACATCCAGTAGGTCCTTCCAAATGATTTTTCACTGAGACAACCATGAAGTCCCAGCCGAAAGTGGTTTGGAGCCACATAAGCACATCTCCAAATAACCCAGCAGCATGCAACTACACCCATTCATTGATCACTTGATGCAGTCAGGTAAAAGTGCACCATATTCCTAAAGAACATAATGGGCAAGTTATAAGCCAGCCAGGAAAGACATCTTTGTTTACCAAATTCTCTCCATATTCCTAAAGAAGCAGTATACAGCTTTAAAGGTGATAGAAGTCCAGGACCGGATGGTTTTTCCCCATGTTCTTTTTTTAGCACTTCTGGGATATTATGAAAGACGATGTTTTTCTTCTCTTTCAGCAGCTCTATGATAGAAACATTCGATCTTGCAAGATTAAATTAAGCCACCCTTACTATCATTCCAAAAAATATTGAAGCAGCAAAAAAGCCATTTGACTTTAGACCCATTAGTTTAATTCACAGTTGTACCAAGATTGTCTCAAAGGTTCTTGCCAATCGGCTTAAGCCTTTTCCTCAGTGAGCCCATTGATTAGGTTCAGACTACATATATTAAAGGAAGATCCATCTTGGACAACATCATTTATGCTAATGAGATATTGCATCATTCAAGGAAGTCAGATTCGGAGGGGGTGGTTTGCAAACTTGATTTTATGAAAGCTTTTGATAGGATCAATCCAAACTTCCTTATTAGACTGCTTTCCCATAGAAACTTTGCTCCAAAGTGGATTGGCTGGATCAAAAACATCCTCTTTAGTGGTAAAATTGTTGTTAATGTTAATGGGGATATTGGGGATTGGATTGGATCTTCTGCAGGCATGGCAGGGTGTCCCGCTCTCTCCTTATGTCAATAGAGGTGATTGATTCTCTATTGCTTCGAGTTACTCTCCGGGCTGACGGTTAACTTCCAAAAAAGTTCGATCACTTCTATTGGTCCTAGACCGAAAGTTGGAATAGATTGTGTCGGGTGGCTTAATTGTCCACTCGTTCCTACTCCCTTGAAATACCTAGGCCTCCCTTTTAAGTGGGCGGAAACCTTCAAAGGCTGATTGGACTATCTTGCTGTAAAATTGGAAGGCCGATTAGCTACGTGGAAAAGTGAACTCCTTTCATCTGGTGGAAGACTGAATTTGGCGAATTTGGTGCGTGCTTCTCTTCCTCTATACTTCATCTCCCTATTTAAACTTCCTTCATGGGTAATCAAAATGATTAAGGGATACAGAAGATCCTTTCTCTGGGTAGGTGATGCAAAGTCAAGCGGACTTTCATGTAAGGTCAATTGGAGAACGGTGTGCTTACACGAGAAGGAGAGAGGCCTAGGTGTGAAAGACATTGCTCAATTCAACGAGCTGTTGTTTGCAAAATGGGATGGAGATACCTTGCTAAAGACTCGGGCATGCAGAGAAAGCAAATAAAGTTCGCTTATCATAGGAGAATTAAATTGTGTCTTGGAAACGTCCTCGGTGGTGTTCCAATCTTTGGCAAGATGTAGTCAAATTGCTTCCAGCGTTCTGGAATCGAGTCCATTTTTGTATCAGAAATGGGAAAAATACTCCTTTTTGGAGGGACAGCTGGATATGCGGTGTGGCACTCCAATATGTTTTTCCTCATCTTTACTCGTTAAGCCCCAAGAAGAATGGGTTAGTTTCTGATTTCTTTGACGCTAGAAATTTCTCCTTAGAGCTCCTATTGCATCTAACGGGGAGATCCGATCGCAGTTTCAACACCTCTCCTCGCTGCTCGCTTCAGTCAATCTCAATTCTGAAGAAGACTGGGTCGTTTGGAAAGGCAGCAACAATGGTAAATTTTCTCGGCTTCTCTTTATCTTTTCAATAACACGATGAATTAAATGCAGATTTGCTAGCACCCTCTGGAGTCTTTGTGTGCCCCTCAAAATAAAATGCTTTACGTGGCTGTGTTGGAAGCACAAGCTGAAGACTAGAGATTTAATTGGTAGAAAGCTTCAGAAAAACTTACGAGGCAGTATTTTTTGCCGGCATGCAACTGAAACTCTGGATCATCTTTTTACTGGTTCCCTGTTTTCGGGTGCTATTTGGAAATTGTTGTGCCTGCTTATGGGAGTTTTGCCATCTTTCAAATCTTTTGAAGAACTATGTCTGGGTTGGACCAGAAGGAATTTTCCAAGGACTACTGATTGTGTGATGTTAATGCTTGTAGCTGCCATGAATTGGGCCATCTGGAGAGAGAGGAATTCAAGAATTTTTCTGAACAAGCAGAAATCCATGACTACAATAGCCTCAGAGGGTCTTAATTTGTTTAATAATTGGTCGATGTTTTGTAGTACAAAAAAAAAATTGAACATGGCAAAGTGTGGCACAAAATCAAAAGATTGGCTACTGTACATTCTAATATTTGAAATTCAGAAGACTAGAGTTGGATTCAGCTAAAGATCATCTTCCGGAATGCTGAATTTCAAAGGAGTTGTTTTTTATACAAGTTTTCTTCTCCATGGTCCCCTATCTTCTTCAGCCAAGTTGCTACTATCTTGTTGTGAGCAAACTTCATCTACCCCTGTAATCAAAAGCTCTTTGCAACTGCCGCTATAATCACATCCTATATCTGTAAAGCTCTTTTCAATCTGAATCAAAGGTCGCCTGGTATTCTTACCTCCCTTCTACTCAAAAAACTTCACCAAAATTCAAACTTAGGAGTAAGCACGCAACCATCCATATTACACATTGCATAAACCGTGCTCTCTAGATATAGGAAGGGAACAGGGGTTTATACATGTTGCCGTTGAGAATTGACTGGCCATGGCACCAGGGCGAGAAGTGCGACGACACTAGAAAGTTCGGAGGTCGGATGTTCTGGTCGGAATTGGAGAAGGCGAGCAGCATTCGGTCGCTGCAGCCGAGATCCTCATCGAATGATAGTACTTCGACTTGAAACAACATAGAGCTTAGAATGTATCCGGCGGGGATCCTTCGATGCCTAAGTCAATATGGTAATCAGGAAGTAGGAGGAGGTTGTCTTTTAGCTAGGGTGCTCTTCTTTCTTACCTTCTTTGTCCCTTCTTTTTGTGCATGTTCGGTAGAGGAGCCTACCTACTACCATAGAATTAGGGCATGTGGGTCGACTAGAGTGATTAGCTTGAGTATGGCCTGAACATCAGGCGTGAATGTTTCACACACGGATGATATCCTACTTGTCACATTGCTGAGATCTCGATGATTACTGGGTCTCTCGGCTAGAATGCAACCAACTGTGAGGAGCTTCTGATATGCAAGCACGGCGGTATAGCACTGGACCCTCCCAATGACTGTTCTCGATCCACCACATATTGGTATCGTGGCGCGTTTTAATTGGTTGTATTTTCTGGTGAGTTGTAGCCAGTTTGAAGGCGTATCGATACATATTTCCTATAACATTTCCATAAATTAGATAATTTATTATACATATAATAGTTCTTAGGAGAGAATGCTAACAAGCGAAAAATAGATTTGCAATAGAAACAACTACCTACTTTGTCTATCAAATTAGAAAGCAAGCATTCTTTTTCTTCCTTCTCAAATACAAAAATAGCATCCTTTTGGCACCTTACATATATATCAACTTGGATATCAACTGAAAGTGTAAAATATGTACACTGTATATTTGTGTAATGTGCAGGTCTTCCAACGTATTAGAAACACCTAAAAAATGATTTCAATTATGCTCTAATTAAATGTCTAGTTCTGTTTGATGAAAAGCATTTGAGGTTTAAAGAATTATGAGAACTGCAAGAATATTTGCTTTCTTTCTTCTTTTTTTTTTTTTTGGAAAACCACCCTTTATACGATTTCAGTGAATTGGACATCTTTATACATAGCATAACTTGCGAGGTTGCAAATTTCCAACAATGGTACTCTGGCAACAAAAGAGTCCTGGCTGATATATCCTTTTTCACAAGCTTGATTTGCTTCACTAGGAAGAGACCGATGATCCTTAGTAAGAAAATTACTTTTACCCGAGAAATATAGTTAATTCTAATTTTATGTGGTTAATTTGTCATGCAAAAAAGAAAGAAGCTTGACATATTATAGATATAGTAGTTGGAGCTCTTGCCAAGAATGAATATATACTCCAAATCAGTGAACAACAAGATCTTTTACGAAGTGATACCTCTCAAAAAGAAAAGAAGGAAATCGAGCAGTAGCACATATTTATAATCTCTTTGATGAATCCATACTTCAATGTTATTGAACAGAGAGCGAAGGCCCATCAAATTGGTCTCAAAGATTTTCAAGAAAACCCAACCCCTTCTTCTCTTCCCCTCCAATCCAAAGAAACTTTCCAAGATGTAGTAGCTATTCTTTTCTTCCATCGATTGAGCTTTCTCTCGCTTAATTCAATAGGGCCTTAATAGACTAGTTTTAATTCGACAACTCGATCGCTTCTTCCTCAACAGACCATGTAGAAGATGTCCCCTGCCTTCACTGCCATCGATCAAGTGAAGTCTGAATCATGTCCGAGCAATCAAATTCAAGGAACAAGTTAGCCCGAGCTTGCCAAGCCTATAAAAATGGGACTATCTTTGTACCTGGATGGATCTCACTGGGTTGTTAATAATGTGGCCCAGGGCCCAGCCCATGATCAAGAAAACAACTGAACGAGTCAAAAGACAAAACCCAGAGGCCTAATAGCCCAACAACTTCGTATTGGAGACCTGGAACTGAATTCAGAAGCTCCAAAATACCTCTTCCAAGAGTCACTCTGCCACCTTGCAAGCGCAACGTATGCTTCAAATCCCCTCCCTCCTTGTCTTCTTTTCCATCCCTCTCTCTCTCTCCCTCCCTCCTTTCTCATCTTCTCCATGATATAACTCCATACCAATCCACTCTCTCTCTCTCACACACACACATGCAATTATTGTTCTCATCTCCTCGTCCTCTTAAAAATTCCTAGGAAGCACCAGGACTCTTCCCATCCTCACTCTCTTCAGTTTTCTTTACCCTTGGGGGGTGATGGATCTATTAAACTCTATCCTAAATTTTGTGGTGCCACCGACGAGCATGGTGATGATGGCCATCGCTTGGCCAACCCTGTCCTTCCTCCACGCAGTGGAGTGGCTATTTCACAGCTTGTACCCAGAGAACATGGAGAACAACGTTGTTGTGATCGCCGGGGCTGCCTCGGCGATCGGTGAGGTAATCACAGTTACAGAGCAACTTTTGAGCAATTAATCGATTCACAAAAATGTTTGATTCTAAGTATGAGTCCGTTCCCGGAATAGACATGAATTCCTCAAAGAAAACAAAAAAAAACTGCATGCATGGTGATTTTTTTCTTTTTCTGTGAGGAAAATTTTCTGAACTAGTCCTTGATGTGTATTATTTTTATCTGTGAGATAACAAATCTGGATGAATTATAATTTATTATTCTACATTTTTCATTTTTAGAGCCATTTTTCACATGGGCAGTGTTTAGGATATAGCTAGTCTTAAGATGACAAACCTGATTAAGTTAACCATTTGAAGTTTAATAGCTATAGCTGTAAGGATTATCTGTCTCATAATTTTTTATTTAAATCTACTAGGTTCCAACGAATGTAACACTAATTTTCTTGGAGTCATCAAATGTTTTATAGGCTAATTTATTTTGCCTAGAATGACCTACCATGGCTAAATTGTTAAGGTTTAATCATCCTACATTTGATCATATTTTATTTTAATTTGTACCAGTGTCCTTTTCGGAAGAGAAAAAGAAAATGTAATCACTGTCCTGCTCAACATAGAACAGGACAAGCAGACTATTGTGCCTATTTGCTTGTTCCCCTGTCACCTGGCCCTCTATTAGGCTCTGGACCCTTCATCTTATTACGTGGTCGTAGTAGAGTGAAGGTCCAAAGTATAGTACCAAATCTTGTTCTCAGATTTCTAATGGCAAATAATTACCTAGAGAGGTGCTCTGTAGTTTTCCTTCCTTCTGCTCTTTTTGAAAAGTTGTCGAAAAGAGATCGTGAGAAATAAAGGAAGTGGATGATGTATGTCCAAATGCCAATGTTGATTATATTGAATTTCATGGTGAATATCTAATAAATTTAAAATATGAAAGCAATAAATCTCTTTTTGTTTCGTTGGTCCTACACATTTATGAAAAGTTTACCAGCTCAATAATAAAAATAGGGATTGTATTAGAGTTTATTATGAGTCATCATCGTAATACATCAAATGGTGATTCGAGTCCCTTTGCACTCTTTTTAAGTAAATCTCTTTAAGTCTCATTGGCTATCCTTTTAATTATAGAACCTAATTTGCACCAACCTATTCCTTGCTAGTCTTAAATTGAATATAGCCAGTGTTCACAGGGTTTGTTTCTCAATTTGAAAAAATGATTTCCTCAATGGAAAAGTCTATGTAGAAACTAAATGATAGATTCTCAGTCCTTAATCTAGCTCAATTTTACCTCTCTGCCCAAAAAGATCTTCAGTAGTGAAGGATCTCTTGTTAGGAAGTGACTACTATCCAAGTTATTATTAGCTCTCATTGTCCATATTTTACTTAGATGCATGCTTGTGTAAATTAGCAACAGTTTTTATTATATTTTCATTAATCTTTCCTTTTTTACTAAGTCTTGAAATGAACGAGTAACTGCTACTGCAGCAATTAGCTTATGAATATGCAAGGAAGAAGGCAAACTTGGTGTTGGTTGCGAGGAGGGAACAGAGACTGAGGGGAATAAGGGAGCATGCCAGGCTCTTGGGTGCAAAGCAAGTCCTTGCGATCCCTGCTGATGTTGTCAAGGAAGAGGACTGCAGAAGATTCATCAGCGACACTATCAGTTATTTTGGCCAATGTGAGTACCTCTCATCCTTTTCATCATGCATTTTCCATGCTAAAATCACTTTGATGGTTTGGCAGGAAACGAAAGCCTCCAAATTACTTTGGTTCTCTATTGGAATCCATCCACATGTTTTTAGTTCAGGCCACATGTTTGTATCTTAAATAAATTATAACATGCATTTGATTTACTATAGAAGGTCCTTATTCCTTAATACAAATTCTAGAATGATTATTTATATGTTCTCCAGGTATTTTAGAAATTTGTATTTGTTGATTCATTGCTTGAATCATGTGAAGATAATCAATAAACTGGATGATGTTTTCTATAATTTATAAACAATATAGAAAGCCAATGATGTCTCTGATGTCGTTGTTAGTTCTCCAATGTCTGATTGCTGTTTTGGCGTGCACTAGTATAAGATATATTGATTTGTTTCTCATGTGTTTCCTTTGTAATTATGTTAATATATTTCTTTCCCAAAATTGTTTCTGAAAATTCCACAATAATTGACATTTTTTTCATTTTCGATTTTTTTTCTTCTGTAAATGTTTTATAGTTAATATTATAACAAACTTAATAACCAAGAAAATATTATGACCTGTGGCTGATTTGCAACTTTTCATATAGATTCCTCAAGGAAGCACAAATCAAATGAATGACCAATTTATTAGCAGTTCAAAGCAACTTTCATTTTCATGGATTAAAGTGAAGAATCTAAGCAGATTGATAACTTTTGCAAATTTAATCAAGGGGTTACTTGTTCTAATTCAGATTGAAGTGTTCGCATCTTGAAAATTTAGCAATCTCAATCTTTTGACCATTAAAGTAGGTGAATAATAAGGTCACACAAGAAAAATTCCAAGATTATGGATTCTTTACTTTGCAGATCATTACCTTGGTTTTTTTTTGATTGGCAGTGAATCATCTTGTGAACTCTGCAAGCTTGAGTCATACCTTCCATTTTGAAGAGGCAATAGATGTTGCAACTGAAAGCACTCATCCTTCGATCGTACTATTCCCTTTTCTGGATCCAAACTGCGGAAAGATGAATCGAGAAGAAGTAGTAGATAATAAAATTAAACAATCACAAAGACAATAATTTTACGTGGTTCACCCCAATACGGGTTACGTCCACGGAGGCCACACACACAGATTCAATATATTCAGCAAGGGTTACAATGATCTCTCTTCCCCGTTGGAGATTGCACGCCTAGGGCTTACAAGAGAGATAGAACTCCAAAAGAAACTCTCTACAGCTGCTCTAATCCCTCCTAGGGTTCACAAAAAATCCTATTTATAGGTTTTCAACACATAAGGAAACTTCCCTACGAAACCCTAAGTCAAAAAGCCTATCTTGCCACCGTTTTAATCAATCCCGTGATCAGGAGTCGACTCTTTACTGATGACCCAAAGATTGATTCATAGATTGATTTTGATGATCACAAAACCTTGAAGTATAGATACTAATGTTTATGTTGCAAGGAGAAAGATATTTATTTTGCAAGGAACATAGCAAGTTGGAAGAACACAAGAAGGCCTCCAAAGCTCTCAAGTTGGAAGAAAGCTACAATTTATTGGCCCAAGCTTAAAGTTCAAAGGATTCAAATTGGAGGAGTAAAATCAAAAGAAAAATTCAAAAGAACAGTCTTCGAGTCGACTCCAGTGGAATTCGAGTCGACTCCAGAGAAGTATGAGTCGACTCCGGAGAAGTATGAGTCGACTCCTAGGAGTCACAGGCAGAAAAGTCAGAGAGCAGTTTTCGGGTCTGAGATTCGAGTCGACTCCAGTGGAACGCGAGTCGACTCCGATGGTTGGTAGGTCGACTCCGAAGAAAGCAAGAGTCGACTCTCAGCGGAACACAAGGAAAAAGTCAGAGAGCATTTTTGGGACTCTGAGATTCGAGTCGACTCCCGCATTGCACGAGTCGACTCCGAGACTCCGCGACCATCAACAGACAGAAAACCAAGTTACTGCCTCTGAGATTCGAGTCGACTCCCAGACAGCTCGAGTCGACTCCAAGGCAGCGCTACACCAAGATGGCAGAAGGTTGTGTTTCACAAACTGAGAGCCGAGTCGACTCCAAGGAAGTTCGAGTCGACTCCAAGACTGGACGAGCCAAAAGACAGAGGATCGGGAGTTCGGGGTCTGAGATTCGAGTCGACTCCCAGGACAGTCGAGTCGACTCGAGAGGACAAAATTCAAAATTGGATCCACGGACTTCAGTGGATGAGCCGACTCCGAAATTGCCAAGTCAGCTCCAGAAGTTGGCGAGTCGACTCCGGGTTAAGACGAGTCGACTCCCAGTCGAGGATGCACCATAATTCAAATTTGGAACAGTGGCCGAGTCGTCTCCAGTAAAGCACGAGTCGACTCCTGCAACAGGCGAGTCGACTCCTGATCGCGCGAGTCGACTCCGATCCCAACGGTAATATTGTCAGGAAGTGCAGACTGTGTCCAACGGCTCTATTTTTGTCTCTAACGGCTAGATTCTTGTTTCCACGCCATCTAAAGCTATAAAAACAAGAGGAGAGCTAGGGGAGAAGGCATGGAAGTGGGAGAGATCATCTAGGAAAGAGATCTCAAAGAGATTACAAAGGAAATCTCCCACAAGCACAAAAGGGCCATCCAAAACGAAATAGAGAGAAGAAGAGCATCCAAGTGAATCCGAAAGCTTCCTCTCCATCCGCGTGCTGCCTCGGGGATCCTCTACTTCATGCCAAATCAGAGGAGGATCAAGTAAAGAAGAAGCCGAGCTCCTCCATCTTCAAAACTCGTTTGAGGGCTTCTCTTTACTCTATTTGTTTATATTGTCATATCTGCTTGTTTAAGAAGCTTTGATTTGTTTTTATTCTTTGTTTTAATATCTTGTAACTTGATTCAATCAAGGGATTGAATCAAGGGGTTAAAGGTTTGTTGGTGAGCCAAAGGGAAAACCAACGGTGTAAGGTTTGTTGGTGAGCCAAAGGGAAAACCAACGGAGATAGGTTTGTTGGTGAGCCAAAGGGGAAAACCAACGGAGATAGGTTTGTTGGTGAGCCAAAGGGGAAAACCAACGGAGATAGGTTTGTTGGTGAGCCGAGGGTAAAACCAACGTGTAAGGGTTTGATTGTGAGCCCGGGAAAACAATCGGGGTTGGTTCTAGTCGGTGAGCCTGGGAAAACCGACCGAGTTCGTTGTGCGCTCGTAAAAACAACAAGTTGGGTTGTGAGCTTGTAAAACAACCGGCTGTAATCGGTAGGATTATAGTGAAATTCCCAAGAGGTCTTGGGGAGTGGATGTAGGTGCTGGGGTGCACCGAACCACTATATGTCCTTTGTGTTTGTAATGCCTCTAGTTATTGTCTAACTAACACACTTACTTACTTAGATAAATTGCTTGCTTAATTCTTATCCGCACATCCTTTAGTTGCAAGCATATTTAATCAAGTCGAAGTCTATACATCAAACCCTTGCTAAGTTTAACTTTCACTGTGCATCTATACAACTTAGCATAGTTACTCATAAAGTTTTAGAAGTAGCATAAAAGTTTTAAAAGACCCAATTCACCCCCCCTCTTGGGTTGTATCTACTGGGCAACAAGTGGTATCAGAGCAGGTGCTCAAATATTATTTGTAGTCTTAACCGACTAGAGCCAAAGATCATGACAACTCAAATAGATAGTTTTCTAGGAGAAGGACAAGCAATTGACACACCTCCACTATTTAATGGCATAAACTATGCACATTGGAAAATACGCATGCGCATCTTTATTCAATCACAAAACTATTACTATTGGAAAATCATAATAAATGACCCTCACACACTCTCTCAAACTTTTAATGAAAAAGACTTAGCACAATTAAATGCTAAAGCTATGAACATATTATATTGTGCGATTCAAGAAACAATGTTTAATGAAATTTCTGCATGCTTATCTGCAAAGGAGATCTGGGATACTTTAGAAAATATTTATGAGAAATCTCAGAGTAGCTCACATGTACTTCAATTGCATACTAACAATGAGACTGCAGAAAAAGGTGTTGAAACTTCCATCTCAGTCGAGTCGACCCCAAGTATTTCAGAGTCGACCCTCAAGTTAACCGAGTCGACTCCAATAAGGTCCGAGTCGACTCCAAGGCAAATCAGCTTCCTAAAGACAAAGAAGAAGAGGAAGCAAGAAGAAAGGAAGAAAGAGGTAAAACGCAAGAAAGCCTTGACCAAGAGAAATTCAGACAAGGAATTGAAAGTTAGGAGCAACAGTGAACTACAAAAGGTAACTAATTTATGTTTTATGGCATTAGAAGAAAAAGTAAAATCTGAATCTAATTTTAAACCAAACGAATCTCATGAAGAATTTTCTTATGATGAACTTTTAAATGCTTTTCATGAGTTGTATAGTGATTGTAGAAAATTATCTGTAAAGAATAAAAATCTTAAGAAACTAAATTCTGAAAATGAAAGCTTAAGGTCATTTTCAGAAGAATTGATTCAGAAAAATCATAGCTTAATTAAAGAAAATCAAAACTTAAGTAAAGAAATTAACCAATTAAAATGTTTTATTAACAAATTCACTGTAAGTTCAGAAAGATTAAAAATGATGTTTGAAAGCCAATATGCTGATTTTGATAAATCAAAATTTAGCTTGACTCCTTCACTTAGCCATAAATCTCTAGAGAAAAAGGTTATCAATTTACCAAGCAAACCATTAAATAAGATAACTTATTTCAAAAATGAAAAGGATGGGAATAACAACTTTACCTATCGTTCTAGTATAATTAAATCAAATGGTAAAGTTATTATTATTAAACAGATATGGATTCCAAAAGGAACCATATGTCCTAACTCTCAAGGACTCAAGCAAGCTTGGGTACCCAAAATGAGAAAATGAGGATGTACACATAGGTGTACCAAGGTACCTATGGAACATAAAGAAACTTAAAAAGTTATTAACAAAAAAAAATAATGAAATCAGTAATTCTTGCATCTCATCATTATTTGTGCTTTAGTATTTGATATGATTTGCTAGTAGTGATCAATTTTGTGATATAGAAAATACTTTTGGAAATATAATCAAATCTCTTCATTTTTTAGTATACTTTACTCACTATTGGATAAGTTGCTAAATGATTAATCAATTTATTAAGAATAACTCTATGAATTCTCTATATGCTTGATTGAGAGTTATTATCCATGGCATTATTGTTTATTGATCATAGATATGATAATGTGTACTTGGTATGCTTTTGAATATATGCACTATGAATACCAAGAAACCATCCTTGGCATATAAAATCAACTCATGCTAGTATGTACTTAATCTCAAAAGACCTTGCCATAGGCTTACTTAGATTATCTACTTAAAGGTCAAAGTTTTGCTATGCATGCTAACTAAGGAAACAAACAAAAATCATTTCTAAATCTTAAGATGTTGTTTCCATCTCCAAGTTTTTCAAAAGCTTACATTGAATTTATTCTTGAAAAATAAAACTGAAGTATTTTTCTGTATTTACTAAATCTTGTAAAAGTGGTTCAAATGATAAAGGTTTCCAAACTGTGAAGATAAAGAGTATCATGGCACAGTGTTGAAAACCAAAATCCTGATAAAGGTTATACAGAAAATAATATTAAATCCAATGATTTCAGCACCAAGGACACCATAAGCAAAATAGGATTAATAGAATTCTTGAAGAAATGAAAAAGACAATTATGTATGATAGTCATCTACTTAAATAAATTTTTAAAAGACTATCATCACTGCTTGTCATACATATGATTTCTATTTTTGATGAAAATTTTGATCTTCTGAAAAATGGAAAATGAACCATTGCATATCTTTCATATTTTTCAGTCGTACATGTTATTATGAAAATAATGCCAAATCTGATAAAGATACTTCTATCCTTGGATATCATTCATCAAGCAATGCATATAGAACATTCATGAAAAATTCTAGTTGTAGAAGTATCAATTCATTTTATTCTTTATGAGACTAATGATTTATTATCAAAATACTAAAATCAAATTATATGGTTAATCTTTTACATATGCACTTAATGAAGAAAAATTGATGACTACTAAAAGACTAAATCAAGAAAAGAGGAAATAGATCTTGATAAAGATTCTTGCATGATTAGAAGTAAAGATCATCATTATCATGTGCTTGCTTCATGAGCTTTATATTCTGTCAAATGAATGTGTAGAAGTCACTCCTATGTGGTTACTTCATTAAAAAGGAGATCTATGAAAAATAACCACCATATTTAAAAATACACATTACATATATGATAAAGCAATATGTGATTTAGAACAAGCATCAAAAGCATGATATATAAAAGCTTAAGCAACCTTTTTGATAGAAAGTAATAGTGATAAATCTATGCATCAAAAAGATGAATTTGTGATATCTTATTTGCTCAAAGTATGCATTGATGACATCATTTTTGGTTCTACTAATGAAGAGTTATATTGCAAAGTGAGTTTGAAATATGATGAATGAATTAACATCTTCTCTCAAACTCCAAATTAAGACAAACAGGAAAGGGGATCTTCATTGACCAACGTTAGTCCACAAGAAAACTCTTATAGAAGATTGGCATGAAGAAGGTATATCTATGACCCCATCTTGTAGAATTTGAAAAGGATGAGCAAAGTAGATCTATTGTGTTAAAGCTGTATTGAAGCATGATAGAATAATTATTTTACAGCTAGTAGACCAGATTGTATGCTTATTATGTGACCTTGTGCAAGACTTCAATCTAACTTTAATTAATCATATTTTATTGATAACAAATAAATCATAATCTGAATTTTGATAGAAACAAATGTTTAAGATAAATTGATTAAAACATAGTTAACATATCTTATTGATAATTATCTTAAGCAAATAGAATCTAAACTAAATTGACTTAAACTATCTTGGTTAATGAATCTATCTCTTTAGTTCAAATGATATGTGCTTGCTTATATTTAGGCAATCTCTTGAGTAAAGTGACTCAACATGCAACTATTGTCATATCTTATATTGAGTCATCTAGTTAAAAAATATATATGTTGGATGAATGCTTTGTATCTTAAAGAAACTAATGACCTTCCTTCAAGAAAGAAAAATGAGAGATTTCAACTTGAAGGATATCTTCATGTAAGATACACTAAACATTTACATGCAAACAAGAGAGAGGATCTTCTTCAGCCAAAAGTTCACACATAAGAAATCTAGTTTGGCTTGAAGAACATATAATGAATAGGTAATTTAGATACCTTTCTCACAAATTAGTTGAGCAAAGTCAGTAACTTAAATCTTATTATGGCATGATTAAATTCTTTAATTATTAATTTTTGATATCATGTCTATATGTGTATTGACTGACTTATACTTTTAGAAATTATTTCATGGTTTGCCCAAACTAAAATATATCTTTGCCTATGTCATAACCATGAAATACACAAGTATATGCTTAAAATGTTGATGTAAAATAACTTGTGAGAAGTTATGAAACCTTGAGCATAATGAAAATATTGTTTGCATGATATACATATATATGATACGTAAGATTAATTCTCTATTCTGCTCTCTCATGAAAATTACTTGAGAATAACAAAAAGAGAGAGAGATAAAGAAAAGAAAATGGATATTATTCAAGAGAAGTAAAATCCAAGTAGAGGCAAACACTTCAACCTTAAGGAAAAGCAAAACAAACTTAATATATTCGACACATTTGTGAGACTTGTGTGAGCATTCTTTTGGAAGGGATAAAATCCATAATTAATTACACTTAAATAGGGAGGTTTTGAAGTAAACATTTTAACCTTTCTATATTGCTCATCATAGGGATGGTGCCAATGGGGAGGCTAGTGGTAGTACCCGGCACTATTTGACCCAACTATTCGGTGTAGGGCATATTAGGGACGGCACAAGAGGGAGGCTAGTGGTAGTACCTCGTGCCCCTTCCCAACTCCACCGGATAGGGAGCAAATAGAGTATAGAGCATAAGAAAGTTATAAATGAAAAACAAAGTAAATGAAAGTAGAATTAAGTCAAATTTTTAATCACTTGAAAACACACTTTAAGGATGAAATTATTGCAAGATTATATTTAAATAGGGGGAGTTTATTTGAAAAGAATTGATTTTGATCCTTGACATTCTTGTACTTAGTATTTTAATGCATGACTTAACACATGGTATATTTTGCATATGGTATGATGTCTTGATTTATGGATTCTCAATATTTTGTAATGTTTCATACTTGGACAATTTGATTGAATGTTTGAATTGCTACATAACATCTTTTGTCTAGTTTTATTGAAAAGAAATTTCAGATTTGTCATTCACAATCATTGTTAAAATCTGAAAGCTAAATAAAATTGTAGAAAGGAGAAGAGAAGAACATCTCTATTTAGGGAAAATAAATTGATTTTGTTTTATCCTTCAACTTGCCTAAATTTGGTATATAATGTTCAAATTCGTACCAAAACTCAACATTTAATACAAAGATTCTGAATATGCTCTTATATGTTTGAAATATGTATTTTCAATCGTAATCATTTAAGATGAGCTATAATGTGGAAGATACATATCTCAAAGTATGATTGAAAATCCTATGTAATTCCGAATCTGATTTTGTATAAAAGCTTAAACTAAATGTGATTTTTAAAATAAAGTCTTACTTTAAGAAAAACAGAATTAATTTTGATGCCTTTGATGATTGCTCCGATACGCATCCGAAACATATCATTTCTTATCTTCAAAGTATACTAATATTGGTTCAAATGATGTGTCTTTCGATGATCTTGATTGCAAACAAAAATTTCTAAATATATGATTCTATTTTGATATAAAAAAAAAAATATATTTATTGTGCTTCATGTATACATTGCTGAAAAACTATGATTAAGAAATTGAGTTCTATAAATATATATACCTCAATGATCATCTATATATTTTTCTCTTCTACATTATTGAAGACTTCCATCAATAGAGTGAATGATCTTAAAGCTAGAAACATTTCACCTCACTCAAATGACTCTAAAAGAAAGAAAATGTAAATGCGTTTGAAAGAAACTGAGCTTCAATTGAATCATTTTATGATTAATACTTTTATACATTTTCTCTAAGATTAGGAGAAAGCATAACTTGTTCTTAAAGGATTAGAAAGAGTGATTACTATAAATTCTGAATAATTCTAGATCACTCTACATTCTCGATATTACAGAATTTCAGTGTTATTCACGTTTATTACTAAAATCTGAAATTCAACAATTTAAAATGATTAAAGAAGAATGCATCTTTTGAGGGGGAGCTTTAGATATTCAGTATCCTATCCCAAAGACACTTTATTTTGATACATACTTTGAATTTTATGGATTGATTTTGATGAACCTCCTTATATTGCAAGACATGTTTTAATTTCCTTGAGATGAGTTCTATAAAGGTTGTCTTATCTCAAACCTTGAGTCTTATGAAAATAAGCTGAAATATATTTTTGAGATTGACAATCTTATTGAACATTATCTTAGGATTCTAAACTCTTAAATGGAATGATCATTTGAGGGGGAGAAAGAAAATTTCAGAAGGAAAGATCTTATGGAACTTAATCGCATAAATCTATAACTAAAGGAGAGAGAAAGAACACTAAATGAAAAGTGATTCTAATACTCTCCAATATGTATCATCTGAAATTTAAATCTGAAAATCTGTATGATACACCTTGAGGCGTGTTATTTGGTTAGTATATCTCATGCATCACTCTTGAACCAAACTGCAAATCTTAAGAGCCTCTAATTTAATGAAAAAGGGGGAGAATAATGTGTTAAATATTCTTGAGTATCTCTTAGAAAATCTATTTTTGGAACTTCACTAATGAGCTCAAATTGGCTTGCTTTTTGGAACTTCAATTTTGTGCAAATTCATTATTTTATGTATCAAATTGTGCTTATTTTCTAAAGAAATAAAAGAAAGTCTTTAAAAGAGCTCTAAGATGTATCAAAAATTGCATGAATGTATATTTTGATATTTGTGCCACAATGCTCCTATTATCATAAAAGAACTTTGAAGTCATTAAGAAAATTAATTAAATTGCTCTCATGGTTGATAAAATACTTAATAGATTGGGCAAAAGGTCTTAAATGAACAAGCTTTCATACTTAGTGAAGAGAGGTTAGATCTCCACTCATGTTTTTCCTTGAATATCATTAACCTAAGGAAGATTCCACCTACACTTGTTTAGAAAACTATCAAATTAAAAAAAACCTCTTGAATTCACACTCGATGTGTTCTGCTCTGATCTTTGTACTTAATGTTTCACTATCTTTTTGATGTTGTCAAAAAGGGGGAGAAATATCTAAGTATATGCTATATACCTCAGAATGCTTTATTACTTTGAATTGAATACAAATCAGCTTAAAATTTAAATATGTTGATTGTGTTAAGCTGATTAAATCTAAAAGCATTATCATGAAGTATGTTTTTAAATATATATGTTTTCCACTTCATGCAACTTAGCTATGTATTACTTCTAGAAATCAATATCTTTTATATTGCATATACTCCAAGTTTTGTCATCATCAAAAAGGGGGAGATTGATGACCCAAAGATTGATTCATAGATTGATTTTGATGATCACAAAACCTTGAAGTATAGATACTAATGTTTATGTTGCAAGGAGAAAGATATTTATTTTGCAAGGAACATAGCAAGTTGGAAGAACACAAGAAGGCCTCCAAAGCTCTCAAGTTGGAAGAAAGCTACAATTTATTGGCCCAAGCTTAAAGTTCAAAGGATTCAAATTGGAGGAGTAAAATCAAAAGAAAAATTCAAAAGAACAGTCTTCGAGTCGACTCCAGTGGAATTCGAGTCGACTCCAGAGAAGTATGAGTCGACTCCGGAGAAGTATGAGTCGACTCCTAGGAGTCACAGGCAGAAAAGTCAGAGAGCAGTTTTCGGGTCTGAGATTCGAGTCGACTCCAGTGGAACGCGAGTCGACTCCGATGGTTGGTAGGTCGACTCCGAAGAAAGCAAGAGTCGACTCTCAGCGGAACACAAGGAAAAAGTCAGAGAGCATTTTTGGGACTCTGAGATTCGAGTCGACTCCCGCATTGCACGAGTCGACTCCGAGACTCCGCGACCATCAACAGACAGAAAACCAAGTTACTGCCTCTGAGATTCGAGTCGACTCCCAGACAGCTCGAGTCGACTCCAAGGCAGCGCTACACCAAGATGGCAGAAGGTTGTGTTTCACAAACTGAGAGCCGAGTCGACTCCAAGGAAGTTCGAGTCGACTCCAAGACTGGACGAGCCAAAAGACAGAGGATCGGGAGTTCGGGGTCTGAGATTCGAGTCGACTCCCAGGACAGTCGAGTCGACTCGAGAGGACAAAATTCAAAATTGGATCCACGGACTTCAGTGGATGAGCCGACTCCGAAATTGCCAAGTCAGCTCCAGAAGTTGGCGAGTCGACTCCGGGTTAAGACGAGTCGACTCCCAGTCGAGGATGCACCATAATTCAAATTTGGAACAGTGGCCGAGTCGTCTCCAGTAAAGCACGAGTCGACTCCTGCAACAGGCGAGTCGACTCCTGATCGCGCGAGTCGACTCCGATCCCAACGGTAATATTGTCAGGAAGTGCAGACTGTGTCCAACGGCTCTATTTTTGTCTCTAACGGCTAGATTCTTGTTTCCACGCCATCTAAAGCTATAAAAACAAGAGGAGAGCTAGGGGAGAAGGCATGGAAGTGGGAGAGATCATCTAGGAAAGAGATCTCAAAGAGATTACAAAGGAAATCTCCCACAAGCACAAAAGGGCCATCCAAAACGAAATAGAGAGAAGAAGAGCATCCAAGTGAATCCGAAAGCTTCCTCTCCATCCGCGTGCTGCCTCGGGGATCCTCTACTTCATGCCAAATCAGAGGAGGATCAAGTAAAGAAGAAGCCGAGCTCCTCCATCTTCAAAACTCGTTTGAGGGCTTCTCTTTACTCTATTTGTTTATATTGTCATATCTGCTTGTTTAAGAAGCTTTGATTTGTTTTTATTCTTTGTTTTAATATCTTGTAACTTGATTCAATCAAGGGATTGAATCAAGGGGTTAAAGGTTTGTTGGTGAGCCAAAGGGAAAACCAACGGTGTAAGGTTTGTTGGTGAGCCAAAGGGAAAACCAACGGAGATAGGTTTGTTGGTGAGCCAAAGGGGAAAACCAACGGAGATAGGTTTGTTGGTGAGCCAAAGGGGAAAACCAACGGAGATAGGTTTGTTGGTGAGCCGAGGGTAAAACCAACGTGTAAGGGTTTGATTGTGAGCCCGGGAAAACAATCGGGGTTGGTTCTAGTCGGTGAGCCTGGGAAAACCGACCGAGTTCGTTGTGCGCTCGTAAAAACAACAAGTTGGGTTGTGAGCTTGTAAAACAACCGGCTGTAATCGGTAGGATTATAGTGAAATTCCCAAGAGGTCTTGGGGAGTGGATGTAGGTGCTGGGGTGCACCGAACCACTATATGTCCTTTGTGTTTGTAATGCCTCTAGTTATTGTCTAACTAACACACTTACTTACTTAGATAAATTGCTTGCTTAATTCTTATCCGCACATCCTTTAGTTGCAAGCATATTTAATCAAGTCGAAGTCTATACATCAAACCCTTGCTAAGTTTAACTTTCACTGTGCATCTATACAACTTAGCATAGTTACTCATAAAGTTTTAGAAGTAGCATAAAAGTTTTAAAAGACCCAATTCACCCCCCCTCTTGGGTTGTATCTACTGGGCAACATTTACTTTTAGGGGTCGACTCCTGATAAGTTCGAGTTGACTCGGACATCCTCGGGTCGACTTCAAGTATCAGCACCGAAACTAACACGCTCTATCTTCCTGAGAGAGTCGACTCCAGTCCTGCAGGAGTCGATTCTAGCTTTGCAGGAGTCGACTCCTGCAAGCGACCCAAAAAATAGCTCTCTGTTTCTTCACTGTTGCAGATGCGAGTCGACTCTCTCATCCCTGGGGTCGACTCAAGCTTCACATGAGTCGACTCCTAGATGCTAGGGGTCGACTCTATTCAGTGGGCACAGACTTTTTCAAGCAAACTTGAGCCAAATTCAATTTGCAGTCGTTTCGAGTTTCAAGGCACATTTTCTCAACAATCTCCTACTTGCCGAGAAACAAGCCTGAAGCAACCGTAACCCCATCAGCAACATGATCTCCAATCATCCTCTATGTGTGTAAACCTCTGTCTCACTTCTAGCTGTGAAGACTAACAGAAGATGCACAGATGTGCACCTTCTCAAGAATAACCACCTTTATCAACATATCTGCTGGGTTGTCCATTGTATGTATCTTCTCTAGCCGGAAAAGATCTTCTTCGAGGAGTGACCGAATAAAGTGATATCTGATATCAATGTGTTTGGTCCTTGAGTGAAAAACAGCATTCTTTGCTAAATGTATAGCACTCTGGCTGTCGCTATACAACTTCGCATCGCCTTGCTCCATGCCAAGCTCTTTCATCAAACCTTGTAACCAAACCATCTCTTTGCTCGCTTCAGTAAGAGCAACGTATTCGGCCTCAGTCGTAGACAATGCTACAATCTTCTGCAGTTTCGAAACCCATGAAACTGCAGCACTTTCTAGCGTGAACACATACCCGGTAGTACTCTTTCTGCCATCAATGTCTCGAGCCATGTCAGAATCCACGAAACCATGTAGGCAAACATCAGAACCACCATAGCATAGTCCTAAGTCTCTGGTTCCTTTCAGATACCCCAATATCCACTTCACAGCTCTCCAATGCTCCTGGCTTGGATCGCTCATGTAAGCTCACCACTCTCACTATATGGGCAATATCCGGTCTCGTGCAAATCATGGCATACATAAGGCTCCCGACCGCTGATGAGTAGGATACATACTTCATCTCATCTCGATCATCCTGCGTAGTCGGACACTCCTGCTTAGATAACTTGAAGTGTGCGCCCAGTGGAGTACTCACAGCTTTAGCCCGTCCATATTGAACCGCTTCAGCACCTTATCAATGTACTCTGCTTGAGACAACTTCAACGTTTTAAGCTTCCTGTCCCTGCTGATACGCATCCTAAGGACTTTATTGGCTTCACCCAAGTCCTTCATTGATAACTCCTGGGACAATTGCTCCTTCAGTTTCACAATCTCTCCCATGTTGGCACTTGCTACCAACATATCATCTACATACAGAAGTAGAATGATATATGAGCTCTTCAATCCCTTAAAGTAGCAGCAATGATCACCATTACATCTCTGAAAATCATTCTTCAACATAAACTGATCAAACTTTAAGTACCACTGACGAGGCGCTTGTTTCAACTCGTACAGACTTTTCTGAAGTCGGCACACCCAATCTTTCTTCCCCTTCACTGAATATCCTTCTGGCTACTTCATGTAGATTTTCTCTTCAAGGTCGCCATATAAAAATGCAGTCTTGATCTCAAGCTGCTCAAGATGTAAATCTTTGGCTGCCACTATACTCAGCACCATCCGGATAGTAGACATCTTCACAGCTGGAGAAAAGATCTCATCAAAATCAATGCCCTCCTTCTGCTGAAAACCCTTGACAACAAGTCTCGCTTTGAACCTCTCAGAACCATCTGGTTCAAGCTTTAGTCTGTATACCCACTTGTTGTGCAAAGCTCTCTTCCCCTTCGGAAGTGGAACCAAATTCCACGTCCTGTTGGATGATAGGAAATCCATTTCATCATCCATGGCAAGCTTCCACTTGTCACTGGCTTCGACCTGCAAAGCCTCCTTGTAGCTTTCTGGCTCACCACCATCCGTAAGCAACACGTACTGTAGGGAGTCAGCATACCTAGACGGAGTTTTTCTGTTTCTTTTACCCTTGCGCAAAGCAATCGGGATATCAGCTGGCGGTTCTTCTTCTTGCTGTGCTTCTTCCACTGGCTCAGCAACTTCTTCATCATCTCGAGACATTATTTCATCATCCAGCTCTGCATATTCCAATTTTACAGCTTTGACGTCTTGGCCCATCTGTTGCTGCTGATCCTTATACAGAATCTCTTCATTGAATACAACATTTTGTTAGATGTATGCCCTAGAAGCCAATCTGGCGGACACATTATTAATTCTGGGACATAAAGTTGTACTTGACTTTATTATTATTGAATAATAAATGGGCAACTTTTCATTCATATTGTTTATGTGCCTATGAATCGTCCAAGAAATTAATAAGATGATGATACATATTCTCAGTAGTTGAGAATTTGAGCCATGTATCATTGGTGATTAATTTCTAAATGCTCCTGATCAATGGATCATCACGAGGACGGTGATCGATCCGATCAGTGCACAAATCACTTTCCTTATGGATGGACGAGACTCGAGTCCACAGTGTAGGGACACTGAAGTGATAGTGCAGGTGCTTGTTAGAGAACAAGGGTACTGAGCGTGACCAAGACAAGAAGTCACTTGGATGTCTATCCACTCGTCAGTAACTTGCTTGATGTTGCAGTAGTGTGACTGGTCCTTTGACCTGCGGTGCTTCGGCTACTCATAATGAGATTATTGTAGTTTGACTACACATATACATGGTCTCTAGTCATATGGGTCCTTGTAGTGTAGATTGGCTGCAGTAGGTTCATTGTAGGAGTAGGGTATGCACTTATATGGAATCTATCGACCTTGATAGAAGAGAAGTGATCCTATGTGATTTATTAGACTGAGTTCTAAGACCTTGGCTAGGGCAGTAATATACAGTGGAGAAAGAGTTTTCCACTATCGGACTCAAGTCGAATAAATCTAGACATATGACAGACGATGAGGTTTGACGAGTTATCCATTACCTCCGGTCTCTAGGGATCCACGATAGAAGGACTGTATCATACGATAACTGCACCTAGAGGTTTATCATTCTATTCTGCTGGGTAGCCACTATATATTGTTACGTGTCACTAGTGGATGGTGAGACTCACAGGGATCATCTTGATGGTCGATAATCCCTGGTGAGTTGAGTTGGAATTGTTTCAACCCGTTGAAAGGAGTTTTCAATGATATTATGATAGAGATCGCAATATATCTCACTACCAGTCAGAATAGAACCTATGGGATCACACACATTAGAGGTACAGTTATAGATCCTGAAAGGCAATTCTGATTGTTGACCGATCCGATGGTTGAATTGTGATTAGAAATCACAAATAATCAATTTGATTGATAATTGGTTAACCAGCTAAGAGTTAGTGGTTAGAAGAAGGAACAATTGCAATCGGATTGTAATTTAATTTAATTAATTAGATTTAATTAATTGAACTTGATCACGAGTCCTACTTGGAGTAGGATTTTGAGAGTCCTAATTGGATTAGGATTTCAAATTAAATTAGAGTCCTACTTGGAGTAGGATTTCTAAAGTCCTAGTTGTCTTAGGGCTGAAATTTAAACAAGTCCTGATTAGATTAGGATTTTCTTAAGTTCTAATTAATTTTAATTTTAATCTAATTAATTAAATGACTCCTAATTGGATTAGGATTGAAGAGTTCAATAAAGTCATGGTTCAATTAAATCCTAATTAGATTAGGATAAGGAGGAAATTGAAATGGGTGCAAACAAATCCTATTTTGAATAGGATTGGACTCATGCAATAGACCCAAATTAAATCACCCCTTAAATTGGTTAAGTGGCAAATTTAAATGGACTTGAGGGAGGGGCCCACGCCCCTCCCTTTGGGATGTGCGTGGAAGAAAAAGGAGGGGCGTAAGCCCCTCCTTGCTGCCGAAATAAAGAGATAGGGATGAGCTCCTTAAAAATAGGAGCTCATCCTTATCACATATGGATTTAAAAGGAGACCCCTCCTCTCATGCTATTTTCTGGTGGTTCACGGCAGCAAATTCCCCCCTCTCATTCCTCTCTTCAGCCGCAAGCAACAAAGGAAAAAGAAGGCTAGGCGTGGCCTCCTTCCTCTCCTTTCTTGGTTCCAACTTGAAGAAAAATTGAAAGGCTGTGGATCTTCCATTCTTCTTCCATTGAACTTTCCTTCTTCTACCACCTCTTAAGGCAATCAAAAGTTGATTCAAGATAGAGGACTTCAGCCATCAATAGCCTTCTCTGCAAGGGAGCTAGCACCCTGGAGAGATCCAAAGGCTTCGATTGAATCATTACTTCGTGTGGATACCCGTAGAGGCCGGACGCGTGTGCGGCTTCCACTGAACCTTCATCAAATACCACGTGAATCAGATTTGCAGAGACCATCTACCCGCACAAGGTGAAGATCTGATCTTTTTAATCATGGTTTTAAAATAATTTAATAAGAATTTAATCCTAATCTATCTATAAATAGTTTTAAAATATGTTCATGCGATGAACGGGATATGCACATGTCTTTCCGCTGCATATCTGAAAATTTTTGAATTTTCAGCGGCATGTGACAGATCCTAACACATTTCTGCTCCTGATGACTTTTCGATCTGTTGCATCCCAGAGTCGGTATCCAAAATCATCACCACCGTACCCAATGAATGTGCACTTTTTTGACTTTGCATCCAGCTTGGTTCAATTGTCTGCAGTATCGAACATGTAAGAGATGCAACCAAAAGTACGCAAGTGAGATAGTTTCACCTCTTTCCCAGTCCATGCTTCCTCCGGCAGTCCAAGCTCCAATGCAACTGAAGGCCCTCTGTTGATCAGATACACTGCTGTACTGACCGCTTCCGCCCAAAAAATCTTTGACAACCCCGCATGAAGCCTCATGCACCGTGCCCGCTCGTTGATGGTGCGGTTCATGCGTTCTGCAACGCCATTTTGCTGTGGCATTCCTGAAACCGTCTTTAGTCTTCGAATTCCAGCTGAGGCACAATAAGCCTCAAACTTCACTGTAGTATTTGCCCCCATTGTCAGACTTGAGACACTTTAATCTCTGACCTGTCTCATTCTCCACTAGAGCCTTCCACCTCTTGAACTTTTCAAATACATCGGATTTGTGCTTCAGGAAGTAGACTCATAGCTTTCGGGTGGCGTCGTCGATGAACGTGACATAGTACTTTTGCTCCTCCATGAGAAGACACTTGAGTTGGTCCCCATACATCAGTATGTACGAGTTCCAACTTAGAATTTTCTTGGTACTACCTCCTTTTGAAAAACTGACCTTCTTCTACTTTGACAATACACAATCTTCACAGAATTCCAAATCCACAGATTTCAGATCTCCCAATTTTTCTTTGGACATCATCACCTTCATCCCTTTCTGACTCATGTGGCCGAGTCTCATGTGTCATGTCCTATCATCAACAGTCGGATTTGCAGCACTGATGGTGGAATCAGTATCAGCTGTCATGTATAGTGTTCTTGACCTTGCACCTCGAGCAATCACCAAGGCTCCCTTAGTGATCTTCCAAGCATCATCATTGAAGGTGGTTACAAACCCCAAATCCGACAACTGACTTACCGAAATTAGATTTCGAGCCAGTTTGGGTACATGTCGCACATCTTTCAGAGTTAAAGTGATCCCACTTGATGTCTTTATCTGAGCATCTCCCTTTCCTACGATGTTGCAACTATTTCCATCAACAAGATACACCTTGCCGTGATCACCTGCAACATAGTTTGAGATTGTCTTGTTCCCAGTAGCATGGAACGAGGCACCTGAGTCTACTATCCACGACTCCGGATGAACATCATAGGAAAGTATCAGGGCATCGTCTTCACTTACAGTTTCGGCTAGATTAGCACTTGCCTTAGTGTTAGAACCACCGTTGTTCTTCGGCACTTTGCAGTCTTTTCTCAAGTGACCCTTCTGCCCACAATTCCAGCACTTTTCAAGAGGTCTAGACTTGTTTCTAGACTTGGACCTGCAACATAGTTTGAGATTGCCTTGTTCCCAGTAGCATGGAACGAGGCACCTGAGTCGACTATCCACGACTCCGGATGAACATCATAGAAAAGTATCAGGGCATCGTCTTCACTTACAGTTTTGGCTAGATTAGCACTTGCCTTAGTGTTAGAACCACCGTTGTTCTTCGGCACTTTGCAGTCTTTTCTCAAGTGATCCTTCTGCCCACAATTCCAGCACTTTTCAAGAGGTCTAGACTTGTTTCTAGACTTCGATCGTCCACCCCTATTTCTGTCTCCCTTCTTTGAGGTCCTTCCACGTTCTTCAAAAGCCAGCGCGTTTCCAGATGAACTTGCTGATGGATCCAGGATTTTCCTTCGAGCCTTTTCACTCAGAATAAGAGCTGCCACTTCATCAAACCTCGCTGTAGTCTTCCCCAAAGAATTACTAACAGCCGTGATGAAGCCTTCCCAACTTACAGGCATCTGACCTAGAAGAGCCCACGCCTTCACCTCATCAGTGAACGTGATCTTCACAGATTCTAATTGGGCACATAGGGTATTGAATTCACTCAGATGTGAATAAACACTTCCACTGTCTCTCATCTTCAAAGTGAATAATCGTCGAATCAGGAATACCTTGTTCGCTCCTGTTGGCTCATCATACATGGAAGCCAGTGTGTCCATCAAATCTTTTGCAGTCTTTACTTTGGATATATTGGCGAGGATCTCCGATGCCAAGGACAAACGGATAGCGGCGAGCGCCTTCTTATCAAGACGCTCCCACTTCTCCGACGGCATGTCAGTCGGCTTCGCTTCTTCTCCGTTCAGTGGTAGATCTAGATCCTTTGAGAGCAAGTAATCCTCCATCTACATCTTCCACACACCGAAGTTCTGTCCGTTGAATTTTTCTATCCTCAATCTTCCTTCGTCAGCCATTGGAACACAGAGAACGTAGCTCTGATACCAGTTGTTGCAACTGAAAGCACTCACCCTTCGATCGTACTATTTTCTTTCCTGGATTCAATATGCGGAAAGACGAATCGAGAAGAAGAAGTAGTAGAGAATAAAATCAAACAATCACAAAGACAATAATTTTATGTGGTTCACCCCAATACGGGTTACGTCCACGGAGGCCACACATACAGATTCAATATATTCAGCAAGGGTTACAATGATCTCTCTTCCCCATTGGAGATTGTACGCCTAGGGCTTACAAGAGAGATAGAACTCCAAAAGAAACTCTCTACAGCTGCTCTCATCCCTCCTAGGGTTCACAAAAAACTCTATTTATAGGTTTTCAACATATAAGGAAACTTCCCTACGAAACCCTAAGTCAAAAAGCCCATCTTGCCACAGTTTCAATCAATCCCGTGATCAAGAGTCGACTCTTTACTTTCACGGGTCGACTTCTGATAAGTTCGAGTCAACTCGGACATCCTCAGATCGACTCCAAGTATCAGCACCGAAACTAGCACGCTCTGACTTCCTGAGAGAGTCGACTCCTTCAACTTGGAGTCGACTCGAGCAGACCTCGAGTCGACTCCTGCAGGACTGGAGTCGACTCCTGCAAGCGACCCAAAAAACAACTCTCTGTTTCTTCACTGTGGCAGATGCGAGTCGACTCTCTCATCCCTGGGGTCGACTCAAGCTTCACATGAGTCGACTCCTAGATGCTAGGGGTCACTCCATTCAGTGGGCACAGACTTTTTCAAGCAAACTTGAGCCGAATTCAATTTACAGTCGTTTCGAGTTTCGAGGCACATTTTTCTCAACAATAGATACTTTAGTGTTTTCTCATATGATGGTACGATATTGTTTAACTAATTTTCCTCTTTAACTCATTGCCTATGATTTGAGTTGGTTTAGACTCACAGAGAATAAATACGTCGGTCGAGAGTCATGGTTTTACTTCAGAAATTTTCAATGCCTTAATGTTCATGAGGTCTGGGTTCGGAGGTGGGTCACTAACCGAATCTTAATAAATTACAAGTATATGTATCTGAAAAATTTAAGAGCACAAAAAGATTTAATTTTTTAAGATCTTTTATATTGTTTTTCTTCCTTTTGTTGATTGAATGGTTCTATTATTCAGAAGAAACGCAGCAATCTTCTTCAACTTGTAAACTACAAACATGTTCAACTATATTCTGCCACACTAGCCTACATCAGCAAGTTGGCATCCTTCTCCTTAGCAGAGAAGTCCTGGGTTCAACTGGGGTTTGTGGCACTACCACAATATATCTACTTTCTCCAGAAAAGAAAAGAGAGTAGGACGAAGAAAAAAACACTGTTGCATTAGTTTCTTCATCCATCAGTCAATATAGAAGCCTGGGTATTCACAGAAGTTCATTCTTTTATAGATTAAATAAGAATTTTTGATTGCCATGATAAATATGTGCAGAGCTTTATTTGATCATGCAATAAAATTTTATTTGATCTTGCATTGCTTACAATCTCTTAAACTTTAAGACAGATTTTTTGTATAACATAATCCACCTTATGAAAATTTAATCACCGCCCGCATTGAACATTCTCCTGGCGGGATGGGGGCCCAGTGGGGGCTGCTACGCGGGGGTGGGCTTGTCCCTTCCTCCCCCCCCCCCCCCCCCCCCCCCCTCTCCCCTTTTTTTTTTTACCAAAAAAAAAAAAAATTAATCACCAGCCATGCTTTAAAGGGCTAGCTTTAGTGCAAGCTTTTTCAACTCTTTTCCTGTAAATTCCATTTTGAGCGGGTTTTTTTTCAGGATATCAATTTTTGGGGAAATGTGTATCCCACGTATGTCGCCCTCCCTTATCTGCGGCAAAGCTGTGGTCGAATCCTTGTGAATGCATCACTGGAAAGCTGGTTACCTATGCCAAGGATGAGCCTGTATGCTGTGAGTCCTGCAAAAACACTTCATATATCGAAGTCTATTTCTTCAGGAAGAAGATAAAGAGCTAAGCATAATCAATCAACACATGAACTCAACAGTGAACCAGAATTGTATAATACTCTCTCTTCTTTGTTGATTTATTAGGCAGCTAAGGCAGCTGTGGTAAATTTCTACGAGACGCTTAGGTTCGAAGTGAAGGATGCTGTCAGGATCATGATTGCAACCCATGGCTCAATTGGTGGTGAGACAAGGTGGGGAAAGTTTATTCTTGAGGAGGGAGCAGAGATGCAGTGGAAGGAAGAAATAGGGGTAATCACTGTTTTTCATAGACCATAAGCAGAAAAGAACACAACTACACACACACATCAAAACACATGCAATTCTCTAAACAGATATATAGAGCCAAGGTGCATGCTTTTGTTACTTCCCCTGTATGGCTGTATGTTAGGTGAGTGCAACCTTTTTCAAGTTGAATATATACTATTTGGTTCATAAAAATGTTTTCCTTCATATTTGATATTTGTGCACAAACTTGCTCCTTGTAAAGGTTATTTTGTGGGTTTTCTTGCCAATGCATCTTCAAAGTTCAAATTTTCAACAAGTCCATCAAACTTTCGTCCATTAATTTATCCTTCTTTTTAGCACTATTCTGTCAGTATATCTATGGTAGGAATGCATCTTTTCCTTCGAACACATAGAAGTAGCATGAGAACTACATTGTTCTATTTTGACAATTTAAGTTTCTTTCTTCTGAATGACTGTCAACATATTATCAACCTTCCATCAATTTTGGCCTGTCCAAGGGCTAGCATTCTTGGATAAAATTATAGAGCATGTATAATGGGCTAACAATTTCTTGTGCTTAATGTGTGTATGTGCCCCTTACAGGTGGACAGGTTGAGGAGTTTGCAAAGAAGATGGTCTCCGGGGCTTGCAGGGTGAAGCATATGTTAAGCATTCCAGCTGGTATGACATATTTCTGCTCTATCCTGATGTTCTAGGTTGGACCTTTCACTTGCTCTTCTCGACCAGGGGAACCAGAATGCTCTCCCTCATGGGCACCAGGCCGCTGCTTCTTGATGCGCCGCGTCCTCGAAAGCTCCTCCCAGGGCCTCAACCAATGGCTGAATAAAGCTTTGTAAGCTATTCGAGATGTGAGGCTTGTTAGTTTCTCGGATGAGTTTGTTCTTGAGCAGGACTAAAGAAACTGAATTCCATGTTAGTTAGTGCTCGAATAAAACATGGACTAGATCATCTTTCAGAGAGTTGGTAATATATTTCTGTCATAATTCTATGGAGCCCATGAAGTAGTGAATTGTGTTGAGAATTAAACTTGTTCTTATCCTTTTATTTATTGTTTTGATAATATACATGTCTAGAAAGTTGAAAAGGTTGTATTGAAAATGTAAAGACTCCTAGAAATATGAAAGAGTCTGTCTAGAAAGTTGAAAAGTTGTATTGAAAAATGTAAAGACTCCTAGAAGTATGAAAAGTCTGTCTAGAAAGTTGAAAGGTCATTATGTGGTTCATGGTATTTGGATTTATTCATGTACCTAGGAGTCCTATAAATACCTTGTAAGTCTTTGTGGTTTTATGAATGCAAGGCAAGAGCCAAATTGAAAGAAAAATTTGAAGTATTTTTGCCTCTTCATCCTTTCCTCTCTAGAAATCTCTCTTCCTATTTTCCAACAAATTCCTCTCTAGAAATCATGAACTCAAGCAGTGTTCCATCATCGGTTCCCAAGTTATCGAAAGAAAACTATGATATATGGTGTATCCAAATGGAGGCCCTGTTGGGTTCTCTTGACGTATGGGAGCTGATCGTGGATGGATATGTGAAGCCAGAATCAGCCGAGGCAGAAGCGGCATTGGAGAGGGCAGAAAAGAAGTTATTACAAGATTTGAGAAAAAGAGACAAGAAAGCTCTTTATACAATTTATCAAGGGCTTGATGATTCAATGTTTGAAATTGTCTCTGAAGCAAAAACATCAAAGGATGCTTGGGAACTCCTCAAGAAAGCATACAGTGGAATAGAGAAGGTGAAGAAGGTTCGTCTACAAGTTCTAAGAACTCAGTTCGAGACTCTACACAAAGAAGGTACTGAATCAATTTCAGATTATTTTACTAAAGTTTTGTCTATTGTGAGGCAATTAAGAAGAAATGGAGAAAAGATAGAAGATGTTCGAGTGATGGAGAAAATCTTGCGATCCCTAGATGCAAGGTTTGATCTTGTGGCTACAGTAATTGAAGAATCAAAAGATTTGGAGGAGATGAGTCTAGAACAATTGATGGGCTCTCTTCAAGTTCATGAGCAAAGACTTGCAAAAAGAGAAGAAGGAAATTCTGTGGAGCATGCGTTGCAAATGAAGCTCACACTTGGAGACAAGAAATCCGAATCAAGTAGAGGAGGATTTCAACGAGGACGAGGCAAAGGTTCTCGTGGCAGAGGAAGAGGCGGTAGATGGCAGCAATCAAATGAAACGAAAGAAGGCAATGATGAAGGCAATTCATTTAGAAGTCGTGGACGTGGTCGTAGTCGTGGTCGCGGTCGAGGCTCAGGCCGTGGACGTGGTGGACAGTCCAAAATGGAGGTATGATAAATCTGAAATTCAATGCTATTGTTTGCAAGAAGTTTGGTCATTATGCCTCTGAATGTTGGTATAATACTAACAATAATGAAGAGAAGGTGAATTTTGTTGATAAAGAAGAAGAAGAGAAGCAAGAACCAGTGTTGTTATTGGCTTATGACAAGCTTGAAGGCTGCAATTCCAGCACGTGGTACCTTGATACGAGTGCCTCAAATCACATTGTGTGGAGAAAAGGAGTTTTTCATTGAGCTTGAAGAAAAACAGTATGGCAACATTACTTTTGGTGATTTATCTCAAAGACCAGTAATAGGCAAAGGTAAAATTTTGCTAGAATTGAAGAATGGTGAGCAAAGGTATATCTCCAATGTCTATTATGTCCAGACATGAAAAACAATATTTTGAGTTTGGGGCAGTTGCTTGAGAGAGGATATGATATACAAATGCAAAACTCTAGTCTTTCTATTCATGATAAAAACAATACTTTGATTGCTCATGTAAAGATGGCTAAGAATCGAATGTTTCCTTTAACCTTATCTGTTGATCATTCGAATTGCTTCAAGGCTACTATTACAGATAATTCTACTCTTTGGCATCTTCGGTATGGGCACTTGAATTTTCAAGCATTGAAGATTTTGGAGAGAAAAGAAGATGGTGATTGGTCTACCAAGGATTGAATTACTCAGCAAGTTGTGTGAAGTTTGTGTCTTGGGGAAGCAACATAGAAATGCCATTCATGAAGGGAGAATCAAGAAGATCAAATCAACGCCTTGACTTGGTCCATTCAGATGTATGCGGGCCAATTAATCCTACTTCAATTGGTGGTAATAGGTATTTTCTAACCTTTACCGATGATTAATAGTGGCAAAACTTGGGTTTACATATTGAAAGAAAAAAGAGAAGTTTTGAGCAAGTTCAAGGAGTTCAAAAGGCATGGTTGAGAAAGCCAAGTGGTTGTTACTTGAAATGTCTTAGAACTGATAGAGGTGGTGAATACACCTCCGATGAATTCAAAAATTTTTGCAAGAAGAATGGGATTGTACATCAATTCACTATGCCTCAAACACCGCAACAAAATGGCGTATTGGAAAGGAAGAATCGAACCATCATTGAATTTTGGTGAGATGTATGTTGAAGGAACGAAGAGTTCCTAAAGAATTTGGGCTGAACGCTGTTGTGTGTGCAACTTACTTGATTAACAGGTTTTCCCACAAAAAAGAATTGGTGATACTACACCGGAGGAGGCATGGAGTTTACGGAAGCCAAGAGTTTGACCACTTAGGATTTTTGGCAGTGTGCTTATGCCAAATCCAAGAAGAAAAAAGGCACAAGCTTGAAGACAAAAGTCAGAAGTGTGTCTGCTTGGTTATGGAGAGAATTCGCATGGCTACAAGCTGTACAATCCAACTACCAAGAAGATTGTGATGTCAAGAGATGTTTGAATTTGATGAGGAGCAAATTTGGAATTGGGCAAGCAATGACCAGCAAAAGCAGGTTGTTTTTGATGACGAAAAGGAGCAAAAAGACACAAGCGAAGGGCTGAATGTTGCTGAAATTCGCCACAATCAACAGCTATTAATTCATCTTCTTCAACAGCGAGGAAGACAAGGAGCATCCAAGACTTGTACAATGTCACAAGTCAAATTGATACTGATGATGAGTCAATATGCTATGTCTCTTTTGCAGGTTTGATCCATTAACATTTGAAGAAGCTGTCAAGAATTAAAGTGGAGAAAAGGCGATGCAAGAGGAGATACATGCCATTACCCAAAAACAATACATGGGAGCTTACTTCACTTCCACAAGGACACAAGGCGATTTGGTGTTAAATGGTTTTCAAGCCACAAGAAATGCAAAAGGAGAGGGTGGAGAAGCATAAAGCAAGGCTTGTAGCTAAAGGCTATAAGCAAGTGTATGGAATTGATTATGAAGAAGTGTTTGCCCCAGTAGCTTCGGATGGAGACAATGAGAATGTTGATTTCAGTGGCGGCTCAAAGAAGTGGAAAATCTTTCAAATGGACGTAAAGTCCGCTTTTCTCAATGGGCATCTTGAAGAGGAGGTCTATGTCAATCAACCCCCTGGTTTTGTTGTGCAAGGAGAGGAAGAGAAAGTCTACAAGCTGAAAAGAGCTCTTTACGGGCTTAAACAGCGCCAAAGAGCGTGGAATTCCAGAATTGACGGTACTTTATTCAAAATGGATTTACTAAATGTCCATATGAACATGCTATATATATGAAGACTAATCTGCAGGGTGATGTTAGTTCATTTGTCTCTATGTGGACGACTTAATTTTCACCGGGAAATAATTTATCCATGATTGAAGAATTCAAAGGCTCGATGGCAAAGGAATTTTGAGATGACCGATTTGGGTCTTATGGCTTATTTCTTGGGCATTCGAAGTGAAGCAAGGAAACAATGGATTTTCATTTCTCAAAAGAAGTATGCAAAAGAAATCTTGGCAAAGTTTACCATGGATGATTGTCAACCCAGTTGATACCCCGATGTTGTGGGGTGAAGTTAACAAGAAAGGGTGAAGGTAAACTTGTGAATCCAACTTATTATAAAAGTCTTGTTGGGATGTTTGCGATATTTGACTTGTACTAGACCCGATATTTTATATGGTGTTGGTTGGTAAGTCGATTTATGGAGACTCCAAAGAATTCTCATCTAAAGGCAGCAAAGAGAATTTTAAGATACATCAAAGGTACGCTTGATTATGGAGTGTTTTATTCTTCATATGCAAATTTTGGAGTTGACTGGATTTAGCGATAGCGATTGGGCTGGAAGCTATGATGATCGAAAGAGCACTACAGGGTTTGTGTTCTATCTTGGTGAAGCCGCGTTTACGTGGTCTTCGAAGAAGCAAAATATTGTTGCTTTGTCAACATGTGAAGCTGAATAGTATAGCAACATCTTCATGGTGTTTTGTCATGCTTATTTCGGTTGAGGAAATTACTTGAAGAGTTGCAGTTGAAGCAAGAAAGTTCAACAAAGGTTTTATGTGGATAACAAATCAGCTATTGCATTGGCGAAAAATCCGGTTCATCATGAGAGATCAAAGCATATTGATACTCGGTTCCATTTCATAAGGGAACATGTGAAGACAAAAGATGTAAAGCTCATTTATATAAAGTCAAATGAGCAAGTTGCTGATATATGACAAAGCCACTTAGTGCTCAAGTTTTTTCAAAAGCTAAGAAGGTGCTTGGAGTGATAGCACTTGGAGGAACAAGTTTAAGGGGGGAGGCATGTTGAGAATTAAACTTGTTCTTATCCTTTTATTTATTGTTTTGATAATATACATGTCTAGAAAGTTGAAAAGTTGTATTGAAAAATGTAAAGGACTCCTAGAAATATGAAGAGTCTGTCTAGAAAGTTGAAAAGTTGTATTGAAAAATGTAAAGACTCCTAGAAGTATGAAAGTCTGTCTAGAAAGTTGAAAGGTCATTATGTGGTTCATGTATTTGGATTTATTCATGTACCTAGGAGTCCTATAAATACCTTGTAAGTCTTGTGGTTTATGAATGCAAGGCAAGAGCCAAATTGAAAGAAAAATTTGAAGTATTTTGCCTCTTCATCCTTTCCTCTCTAGAAATCTCTCTTCCTATTTTCCAACCAAATTGGTCAATTGCATCCTCTATGACTTGTAGGTCTGATTAAAGCTATGTAAGCTGTTAAGAGTTATACTCTACAGAACTACTGGGTTGAGTTCATCGATAGTGGCAGCTAGTGCTATGTGAGCTATGAAGTAGTGAATTAGTGCTTTTTCTGATCAAAACATGGTAGCTAGTGCTTGAATAAGTGTTTTAAGCCATTTTATATATCTTGACAGTCTCTTTCGGGTCCATGGAATGATGTCAAAATATAGAAGCAGCAACTACATCTTGCTAGAATGGCAGCACCTTTGATGAGTCCGTGGATTGTTAAATTTTAGGTTATACTTGCATGCCTTGTGGAGCCGAGTCCCATGGAATACGTAGCTGTTTGTTATGTTCCTAGCTTATGCAGTCGGGTTGAGGGCTTGTTATATGTTATTCCTCCCAAATTCAAAAAAAAAGAAAATTTAAAAAAAAGAACTCTTGTATCATCTCATGTACGTTTAAAGAAGAATTGTATACTAAAAGAAATAGAATAAGTTATAAGGGGATACATTTATAAAATTAACCTCTCCAGTTTCCAGGATTTTTTGAAAAATTCTTGAAAGCCTGGTCGCAGCTCTAGAAGTCCAAACACAGGTGGACGTCGGACAAATTGAACATACTAGTCCAAGAAAGAAACATGCTATCTCAGGTCACAACGAACCAAGTCAAACAGTGATGAAACATGCTAATCTCCAGCTGTTGAGTTGAACGGACGGTGTAGGAACTGCGCTAACCCATGCCTGGATTCAGAATGGTGCCATCTCATGCTTCCAAGAAGGCAATTACTCGGACGCGAGAAGGGATTCCAACTAAATCATTGCTATCAGATAACAAGCATTGGCACTGTAGCTGTGGCTTTGGATCATTTAATTGATTCCTTTTGGAAAATAAATTTGCTACGGTCAACATTGTCACATAGTTTGCAAGCCACACCAGTCAATACGTGACCTTTCATGCATGCATGATATATAGAACAGCTGCACTTAAAATATTTTTCGCTGTATTTAGTTCAGGGATAAGACAAATAAAAATAGCAAAAAATATTTTTATTATAGTTTCTGAATATTTTTTAGAAGATAGTATTTTTATTAAAAAAAGTTGGGATCTTGATAACTTTATGCTAGGAATATCACAACTTTATCATGGAATAGTTACGCCTGTCATAAACAAGCCTGACCGGAGTGAATAATTCTCGCTAATGTCTGGTCTTTAGAAAATGTTTGAAAAGTATGAGGTTTTGCTCCAAGTTTTATTCATCCTTTATTCCCCAGCTAAATTCTGCCTTCATCCAAGAAATTGATTAAGGTTGACTCCTGATGCAAGTCTTCCGATGCGGTCTCATCACCTGTAGGCCGTGAATGAGCACCACAAAGACCTGGAGTGGAATCCGAAGGTGCAACTAATTATAGCTCTTAAGCCAATGGTAGAAAAGTTGATTTCTTTGCCTGTACTCAAAAGATAAGCCCACAGTATTTGACATTTCCATTTGGTTAGAATTATTTTTTCTCTCTTGCTTTTCCATACGTGATGTAACAGCTAGTATGTACACCGCAAGTTTGCTTGTCGTATATACCACAAGTTCACCAAAGCTGTGCTTCTTTTTTTTTTTTTTTTTGTTCTTTGGTGCGGCACACAAAGCTATGTTTGAACAGGAAACGGTCAAAAGGTTTCAATTTATCAAAGTAGGTCATCAAGCAAGCTATATATTAAGAACAGCAAGAGCAGTATCCCAAGATTCTGGAGGAAGCCTAACGGATAGTAGGCATGTTAATCAAGGCCAAAATAGTGGAATTCTTCTTAATTCTTTTTCTATAAAAAATTCTAACCTTTTGTGTTTTTGATGAAGTTCTAACCATTTTTCCAAATAGGAAAAGTCACAGCATATTCCTCCCACTTGAATTGGATAAAATAAGGCCTTTCAGCATATGCTTCCCCAAAACCAAGGATTGGTAATATATGTATAGATAGAATCTCATGTAAGGGAGGATTAATGGCTAGAAACTAAAACCCAGAGTCCCATCCCCCCTACAGGGAACTTCTGATATGGTATGAAGTCTAGCTGAACTCCAATTTAACTACTGATAGCAATCCTACATATAGATATCCGTGTCGTCAATGCATATATCTCCTCCGAATTCACTCACTTCGTACAAACCATGCTCTCCACCTTGTCTCCAGTTAATACTCTCCATTACACCAACCTCAGCTCTCTGTGTTGGCGGCTGAGGCGGCGCCTCGGGCCCTCGGACCATCAACTGCGCATCGACCGCCATCCCGGAGTCGGATGCCACCCTCTGTATCGACCTCGGCGACAAGCCCGCCCACGCATACATCGCGACGCGGTGGGGGAAATTGAGATCGTGCGACCAGTCGGGCCCTCTGAGGAAGTACACAGCCGTGTCGCGGGCCACTGCGGCAGCCTCCGGGGTGGTGTAGGAGCCGAGCCACAGCCGTTCATGGCTTCCTGGGACCCGGATCTCAGATACATATTTCCCCCATTTCCGACGACGCACGCCCTTGTACTTCTTCTCACCGGCGCTAACGATGCCTTCTTGCGATCTGCTCATGTCGACCGGAATCCGGCAGGTGGTTGGTATTTCTTGGCTGTGGGCGTTTGGTTGGGACCTTGAATTGGAGCTCGTGCATTTATAGTTAGGGAAAGGGTGGTCAATCCCGGACGGTGGACCTTTTGTTTTTTTATTTTTTTTGGGGGTTTGACCAAGATAAGTACTAGCAATTGGGGTCGGGATTTGGGAAGGTCAAAATTTTCAAGGTCAAAGCATATATGGGGGACGAGGAAGGGACAGGATATTTGTCATATGGTCTTATTCATATGATTTTGATTGGTATAAGGAGCACATTGGTTTTGAGAGTGGCTTCTACGTTGGAAGAACGTTGACATAATATACCACTCTGTGGCCCTGGGACCTTACCCATGATTGGTTCAGTTTTGGTGTCTCATGTGCAACATGGGGGATAAGAGGTCCATCTTTTTTTTTTAGAAAATCAAAATCCTGATCTCTATAAGCTGTCCCATCGCATGCAACTGAAAAAAATTAATAGTATACATATATACATATATATATATATAGATATATATATATATATATATATACATACATATATATATATACACATATACATACATATATATATATACATATACATACATATATATATATATATATATATACATATACATACATATATATATACATATATATATACATATACATACATATATTACATACATATATATATATATATATATATATATATATGTATACATATCTTTACATATACATACATATATATATATATATGTATGTATATATATATATGTATATCTTTACATATACATACATATATATATATATGTATGTATATATATATGTATATGTATACATATATATATATATATATATATATATATATGTATGTATATGTATACATATATATATATGTATGTATATGTATACATATATATATATATATGTATGTATATATATGTATGTATATATATATACATATACATATATATATAGATACATATATATATATATGTATGTATATGTGTATATATATACCTACATATATATATATATATGTATATATATATACACATATATATATGTATGTATATGTATACATATATATATATGTGTGTGTGTGTACATATACATATATATATATATGTGTATGTATATGTATACATATATATATATATATATATATATATATATATATATATATGTGCGTACATATACATATATATATGTGGATGTATATGTATATATATATATATATATATACATATATATATATATACATATATATATATGTATACATATACATACATATATATATATGTGTTACTGGAAATTGGACCCGGGGGCGGCTGTCGGCTGAGGAGGAGGAGCTTCGGCGAATTCTGGCGGGCGGCGATCTGTCGGCGAGCGGCGTCCTCCGTGGAGGGGGACCTGCAAAAAGCTGGTGGCCGGGATTTCCGGCGCCGGCCCTCCGATGCTTAAGTTAGAGGAGGCTTAAAGTTGGGAGAAAGGAAGAGGGAAGGAGCGTTCTGCTTCCTTTTTTCTGAGTCCAACCCCCCATTGAGAAGAAAGGGTTCCTTTTTATAGGGGGGTCGGATTACCTGTGATGTGATGGGGCGAGGTCGCCGTACAACTTAGCACGTCGCTCGAGTTGATGTGCGATCAGGTGAATTAATGCTTTGGTGTCGGAGGTGAGGCCGGGATCAGAGAGTTGTCACGGCTGACTGAACACTGCCGAGCCGATTTGCTGTGGAGGACTGAGGATCCATAGATAACGGGAGCCACGCGCATTAATTGTTGAGTGAGTCGGAGATGCACATTAATTGTTGAGTGAGTCGGAGACATGCATTAATTGTTGAGTGAGTCGGGGGTTTGCAGAGGTCACGCGCATTAAATGCTGGAGGCGGTGGCAGGGTATGGCCCCTGGCCAGACTTTGGCAGGAAGCAACCGCGGTAGGTGGGCGGCGAGGTCGGACTTCCGAGGTCGGGAGCTCTTCGGGGCGGATGTCCCGGGGTCGGGCACTGAGCTCGGCCGCCCGAGGTCGGCCGTCATCCGGCCCTCTGATGGCAAGGTTCTCGTGCGCTCGTGGGGAAGCTGCGTTCTCCCAACAATATGTATATATATATATGTATACATATACATACATATATATATATATGTGTATATATATGTGTACATATACATACATATATATATATGTATATATATATATATGTGTACATATACATATATATATATATATATATATGTGTACATATACATATATATATATATATATGTATATATATATGTGTACATATACATACATATATATATATATATGTATGTATACATATATATATATATATATGTATATATATATATATATGTATGTTGCCCAAGATGACAACCCAAGAGGGGGGTGAATTGAGTTTTCTAAAAATTATGTTTCCTAATTTTTACTTTGAATTGAATGCAGCGGAATAATAAGATGTTATTTACTTAAGTTCTAGGCGATTACACGTAAAGTAGTGGAAGATTAAGCTAGAGCAATTATAATATATGAGAATGGTAAGGATGGAGTGGAAGCTAAGCAAGTTCTAAACAATCACTTATAAATCAATAGGAAACAAAGCTAGAGATATTACACAATCAAGTATGAATGTAAGGCATGAAATACAAGAGATAAGGCATCACAAACACAAAGATGTATAGTGGTTCGGTGCACCTCAGCACTTACATCCACTCTCCAAGACCTTTTGGGAATTTTACTATAATTCCTCAGATTACAGCCGGTTGTTTTACAAGCTCACAACCCAACTTGTTGTTTTGCGAGATCACAACGAACTCGGTCGGTTTTCACAGGCTCACCAACTAGAACCAACCGATTGTTTTCACGGGCTCACAATCCAACCTAGTTGGTTTTCCCAAAGGCTCACCAACCACAACTTTACAACGATTGTTTTTCGGGTTCACAATCAACCCAGTTGGTTTTCCCAAAGGCTCACCAACCACAACCTTACAACGATTGTTTTTCAGGTTCACAATCAACCCAGTTGGTTTTCCCAAAGGCTCACCAACCACAATCTTATAACGTTGGTTTTATACTTGGCTCACCAACAAACCTTAACCCCTTAATTCAATCCCTTGATTGAATCAAGTTACAAGATATTAGACTAAGAATTTGAAACAAATACAAGCTTCTTAAACAAGCAAATATAGCAATGTAAACAAGTAGAGTAAAGAAAAGCCCTCAAACAAGTTTTGAAGATGAAGAAACTCGGCTTCTTCTTTACTTGACCCTCTTCTGATTTGGCACGAGGTAGAGGATCACTGAGGCAGCACACAGTTGGAGAGAAAGCTTTGGAATTTACTCGGATGCTCTTCTTCTCTCTCTTTTGCTTTGAATGGACCTTTTGTACTTTTGAGAGATTTCTCTTGAAATCTCTTTCCTAAGTATTCTCTCCCACTTCCATAACTTCTCCCCTAGCTTTTCCCTTGATTTTATAGCTTTGGATGGCGTGAGAACAAAAATCTAGCTGTTAGAGACAAAAATAGAGCCATTGGAGTTGAGAAAAAACTAGCCGTTATGCCTTCCAGCGTGCTAGAGTCGACTCGGCTAAAGTAGGAGTCGACTCGAGCACTGTAGCACTGAAAATCAACTCTCTGTTTTTTGTCTGTTTGCAGTCCTGGAGTCGACCTGCAGTCTCGAAGTCGATCTCGGAGTCGACTCGAGCACTGTGGCACTGAAAATCAACTCTCTGTTTTTTTGTCTGTTCTCAGTCGGAGTCGACTCGTAAAGTTCCGGAGGTGACTCGAGCACTGTTCCTTGTAACTCCAGAGTGCCAGAGTCA